>NW_026893443.1:0-32480 GCF_033815535.1 Pezoporus flaviventris | reverse complement strand
TCGCGGGTGGCGCACCCCAAGATGGCGCGGCCCGCTCGGGCCCTTCCCCCCACCCCGCTCCCGGCCGCGGCACCTCCCGCCCTCACCGGGTGCGGCCCCGCGAACGGGCCGGCTCCAAGGCTGCGCTCCGGTACCCGGATGCGCGGAGGAGGGGAGGGGGGTCACAAAGATGGCGGCGCGCTGCTCGAAGATGGGGGGAACCAAGATGGCGCCGCCCGGTTCCCGGATCTTCCTCCTCCTCCGCCTCTTCCTCCTCCTCGGAGCGCGGGCAAGATGGCGGCGCCTGCCCGGGGCGGGAAGGGGGATGTGGGCCGCGCCCCCCGCCCCCCCACCACGCCCCGCTCCTTGCCCCGTGCACCCCCCTCGGGCAAGGCCCGGATGCGGCGGCCCAAGATGGCGGAGGCGGCCGCGGCTGCCCAATATGGCGGCCGCCGCGGGACCCGGATGCGGCCGCTCTCCGCTGCGCGCCGCTCCCGCCCCGCTCCGCACCTGCAGGCACCGGCCGCGCGCGGGCACCGGGCGCCGCCTCCTCCCGCCGCCGCCGCTCTCTCGGGGACGCCGCCGCCGCTCCCAAAGGCCGAGACGGGCCCGTCCGCAGCGGCGACTACAGGCGCTTGGGAGCCGCCATTTTGGACGCGTCTCCTCCACCCGGCACAAAGATGGCGCTTCCCGGGACCCGGATGATGGCGCCTAACGGCTTGGGCGCGCAGCGCGCATGCGCCCTGGCGGCACGGGCGGGGCGGCGCTTGCGCGTTGCTTCCGTTACCCCTCCCCGCAGAGCCCGCTCCTCCTGCCGCGCATGCGCGCTGCGCTCCCGCAATGGTGGTTTTTGGTCAAAGTCCCTGATTTGGGCGGGTTTTGACCCAAATCCGCCCCGCGGCGGCTCCGCGGGTGGGGGAGGGGAGGTGCAAATGGGTGCAAGGAGCGTTCCCCCCGTCATGGCCGCGCCCTCTGCTGGCCGCCATCTTGGCGGACGAGGGCTCCCCCTCCGTGACCCCAGGCCAGGTCCCTGCCCTGGGAGGGTCACGTGGGGACGAGGTTTGGGGGGCGGGGCAATGCACCCCACAGATACCCCCCATTCCTCCCCCGCCCCATTCGCAACCGGGACCCGCAGATCCCTCTTCAATGGGGCTGGGCAGCCCCCAGACCCCCCCGGTGCCACCGGCGGCGCCATGGGCACCAATGGGATCAACGGCTCCGGCTCCAGGCGCTTCCCCTTTAAGAGCAGGCTCCGCCCACGCCGCCATCTTGAGCGTGGCGAACCGTGTCGCGGCCGCCATATTGAGCGTGGATCAAGCGGGACAAAAAAGGGGCGGTGCCGCGCTCCTCGCGATGACGTCATTGCGGCCGTGACGTCACAGCCGCCGGGACACCCCGGTGACTACTCAGGGAGAGCGGAGGGTGAGGGATGCGGTGACGTCACACACAGGATGCGGTGTCATCACACCTGGGATGCGGTGACGTCACACACAGGATGCGATGTCATCACACCTGGGATGCGGTGACGTCACACACAGGATGCGGTGTCATCACACCTGGGATGCGGTGACGTCCACACACAGGATGCGGTGTCATCACACCTGGGATGCGGTGACGTCACACACAGGATGCGGTGTCATCACACCTGGGATGCGGTGACGTCACACACAGGATGCGGTGTCATCACACCTGGGATGCGGTGACGTCACACACAGGATGCGGTGTCATCACACCTGGGATGCGGTGACGTCACCCCGCCCCCCCAGGGGTCGGCTGGGATCCATTGGTCCCCATGGAAGCTCTGCCTCCCCACCACCGCGGGGGGGAGGGGTCCATGTGGGGGTGTCCAATAAAGCGCAGAGCCATTGGTGCACACAGATTTATAGATCACTCCAGCACAGACACAGAGCCCGGGGGGAGGGGGGGGAGGAGGGGCACCGGGGGGGCCTTGGCGACGCCGAGGGGGAGGGGGGGGACCTAAAAACATGGGGGGGGGAGGGGGGGCGGCGCCTTGGACCCCCCAAGAAGAGGCAGAGCCGAGGGGGTTTCATGTAAATTTATAAGGCAAAATCTCCTCGCGCCACTAACGAATAAATAGGTGCGACCCCCCCCACCCCCCCATGGAACCTCCCCTCCCCCGGGCCCCCCCCATGGACCGCCCCCCCCCCCGGGCCCCCTCCTGCCCCTGGCGCCGCGGGTCCCGTCCCATCCCCCCCGTATTGCCTTGAGGAGCCGGGACCGGGAGGGGGGAGGGGGGTGGAAGAACAAAGGGGGGGCCCCCCCGGGCTGGGAACCTCCCCCAGTGACTCCCCATTGGTCAGCTGGGTCCCACACGCTCACGCCTGATTGGCTCCTGCCCGCCCCCTCCTGCCCCGGCACGCGTCGCTGCTGATTGGCTCTGGAGCACTGCCCGCCGCAAGCGGCCGCCGGCTCTGATTGGCTCCAAAGCGGATCCTGCCCCCCCACACACACGCACACAAACCCAATGGTTGCTCCTGATTGGCTCCAGACTCGATCCCGCCGTCAGGTCACAGACTCTCCTGATTGGCTCTAAACGAGATCCCTTCCCGCCCACAGTCTCCCCTGATTGGCTCCAGACTCGTCTCTCCTGGTTGGTTCCAGACCAGATCCCGCCCCAACCCACCGCAACTCCTGATTGGACAGAGACCAGGTCCACCCTCCAACCCCAAACCACCACTGATTGGCTACTGACTGGAGTGACCCAGAATCTGCCCGCCCCCGAGGCCCTCTGATTGGCTGACCCCAAACCCCCTCCAGCCACTCAGCGCTCCACATGGGACCCGCCTCCCCGCTCCTGATTGGCTCAGCCGTGGATCCCTCCCAAAAGCTGCCGATTGGCTCCACACCAGATCCCGCCCATTAACAAACTCCTGATTGGCTCCAGGCCGGACCCCAGCCAAGCTGAAAGCAGCTCCCGATTGGCTCCCATCCCTTGCAAACACCCCTGCTGATTGGCTGCGGAGTGGATCCCAACTCCATCCCGATTGGCTCCGCCACAACACCCCTCTCCTGATTGGCTTCAACGCTGGATCCCCTCAATGCCAAACCACTCCCGATTGGCTCCTCCTTGGCCCCCACCTGGACGGCGGCGCCCCCCCGGCCCCCCCTTAGTGCAAATGGTTCCTACCTAAAACGGGGGAACGGAACTGGAAGAACGAATGAAGCGGCGGCGCTGGGGGAGGGGCGGACCCCGACCCCCCCATGGCCCCCGGAGCCCCCTTCACCCCCCCCACATCAAGGGGGGGTCCCCGGGGCCACCCCCCCCCTTTAGTGCTTGTGGGGGGGCCCTCGCTGTGCTTCTCGGTCATAGACGGGGGGGGGGTGGGGATGGGGGAGGGGGGCTCAGGGTGATGGAGCTGGGGGGAGGGGGGGCGATGGGGGGGGACGGGGTGGGTCCATGTGTCCATCCTGGGTCCGTGATTGGTTGGCTCACAGTCAGCTGACCCGCTCGGGCACAGGCGTCCTGGTGTCGACCGCCTCGTCGCGGGGGGGGGGCGGCGGCGGCGGCCGCGGCACCGCGGCGCTGGGCGGGGGAGGGGGCGGCGGCGCCGACGAGGACGAGCACGAGGAGGAGGAGGACGAGGACGAGGATGAGGACGAGGAGGAGGAGGAGGAGGAAGCAGCGTCCTTGGGCTCGGGCTCCCCCCCCGGCGCCCGGCCCAACGGAGTCTTTGCCGTGGCGCAGCCGTCGGGGGCGGCCGCGGCGCCGCGGTGCTGGGAGCAGCCGCTGCAGTCCTGCGCCGCCGGGGGGGGCGGCGCTGCCGCTGTCCTTGGGGCTGCCCGGGGGGGGCTCGCTCGGCACCGGCGACCCCCCCAGCTCCCTCCTGCCGGGCGCCGGCACCGCGGCACCGCCGCCACCGCGACCCTTGGGGCTGCCGCGGGCGGCGCGGGGGCCGCGGGGGCCGCGCTCGGGCGGCGCCGGCGCCGGTTTGGCCGCTTCCAGCAGCGCCGGCTCCCGCGTCTTCCTCTTCTTGATGGGCAGCACCGTCTCCTGCACCGCGGGCGCCGCCGCCGCCGCCGCCTTCTTCTTGGCTTCGGCCGCCGCCGCCAACGCCGCCGCTCCGCTGCCGGTGCCGGCGCCACCGGGCCCGGTTCCCGCCGCCGGTTTGCGGCCCCGCTTCTTGGGCGCTCCCCCGTGCCGGTCGGGCTCCGCTTTCCGCTTGCGGCCCGGGCGCTTCACGGCCAGGACCTGCGCCGAGGTGGTGGCGGCTCCGGCACCGGCGTCGCCGCGCGCGCCGCCCGCGAACGGCATCTTCACGAGCAGCTTGGCCGGGCTCTTCTCCAGCGCCCCCCCGCGCTTGGGCAGCGCGGGGCCGCCTCGGCCGCCACCGCCTTGGGGGCTTTGGGGGCGCCGCTGCCCTTGGGGCGGCCGCGGCCGCGCCCGGTGCCCGCGCTCTTGGCGCCTTTGGGCTTCTTGGGCGGGCGCTGCTCGCGCCGCGAGGGGCTCCCCCGCCCGGTGACGGTGAAGTCGAAGTCGTTGGGGTCCCAGCGAGGTGTCCCCGACCTTCTCGAAGTACGCCACGAGCTCCACCCTTGGACCGGAACGCTTTGCCCTGGGGGCTGCGGCGCCGACGTCAGCCACCGCGGCCGCCGCGCCCGGCAACCGCGGCGAGCACGGGCCAGTGCGTCCCAGGACCCTACCGGTACCACCCCAATACACCCCAATACATCCCAGGACCCTACTGGTACCATCCCAATGCATCCTCATGCATCCCAGTGCTTCCCAACGCAAATCATAGCAACCCAGAGCATGCCAAATGCATCCCAGTACCCTACTGGTACCTAACTAGTGCACTCCAGTGCACCCCAATATATCCCGATGCATCTCGATACCATTCTCATACCATCCCGATGCTTCCCAGTGCACAACAGCGCACCCCAGTACCCTACTGGTACCCAATCAGTGCGTCCCAATGCACCCCGATATCAACCCGATGCATCGCAGTGCACTTCAGCACCCTACTGGTACCTACTCGTGCGCTCCGATGCATCCCACTGTATCCTAGTGCATCCCGGTATCATCCCCGTGCATCCTGATGCTATCCCAGTACCATCCCAAAGCATCCCCATGCATCCCAATACCATCCTGGTACCATCCTGATGCACCCCAGCGTGCAACAGTGCACCCCAGAACCCTACTGGTACCCAACTAGTGCGCCCCAATGCATCCCAATGCATCTCAGTGCACCACAGTACCATACTGGTATCCAGCTACTGCGCCCCAATGCATCCTGATGCATCCCAGTACCCTACTGGTACACAACTAGCACGTCCCAGTGCATCCTGACACCATCCCAGTACCACCCCAATGCCTCCCACCATGCTCCGCTCCCATCCTGGCTGCATCCCGGTGCCTCCCATCCCAGTGCATCTCATCCCGGTGCCTCCCATCCCATTCCCATCCTGGACGCATCCCATCCCCATCCCATCGCCATCCTGGCTGCATCCGGGTGCCTCGCATCCCATCCCCATCCCATCGCCATCCCGGACGCATCCCATCCCCATCCCATCGCCATCCTGGACGCATCCCATCCCATCGCCATCCTGGACGCATCCCATCCCCATCCCATCGCCATCCTGGCTGCATCCCGGTGCCTCCCATCCCATCCCCATCCCATCGCCATCCTGGACGCATCCCATCCCCATCCCGGCTGCATCCCGGTGCCTCCCATCCCATCCCCATCCCATCACCATCCTGGACGCATCCCATCCCCATCCCATCGCCATCCTGGCTGCATCCCGGTGCCTCCCATCCCATCCCCATCCCATCGCCATCCTGGACGCATCCCATCCCCATCCCGGCTGCATCCCGGTGCCTCCCATCCCAGCCCGTCCCCACCGCGGTGCCCCCCGGCTGCCGCCCCGGGCTCACTTGATCAGGTAGACGTCGTACTTCCCGGCGGAGCGGCCGGACTTGCGCTGCTTCAGCTTGCGGGTCCAGCCCTCGGGCAGGGTGGGATCCTCGTACATGGGCCCGCGGTCCCGGATGATCGAGCGCCGCTGCTTGGGTGACGCCGACGCCTCCGGAGCCGCCGGCGCCGCCGCCGCCGCCCCCTCCGAGCTCTCGGCCTTGCCGGCCTCGGCCGGCTCCGACGACGGCGGCGCCGGCTCCGGTTCCGGCTCCGGCTCCTCCCGGCGCTCCCCGCTTCAGTTTCTTGGCCTTGGGTGCCCGCTCCCGCATCGCCGAGAGCGGCTCCTCCGGCTTCTCCTCCCTGCGGGGAGGGCGGGACGGGGTTGGGATGCGGGATACGGGGGTGCGGCGTGGGACGTTGGATACGGGATATGGGATACGGGGGTGCGGTGTGGGACGTTGGATACGGGATATGGGATACGGGGGTGCGGCGTGGGACGTTGGATACGGGATATGGGATACGGGGGTGCGGCGTGGGACGTTGGATACGGGATATGGGATACCGGGGGTGCGGTGTGGGACGTTGGATACGGGATATGGGATACGGGGGGTGCGGTGTGGGACGTTGGATACGGGGTATGGGATACGGGGGTGCGGTGTGGGACGTTGGATACGGGATATGGGATACGGGGGTGCGGTGTGGGACGTTGGATACGGGATAGGGGATACGGGGGTGCGGTGTGGGACGTTGGATACGGGATATGGGATACGGGGGTGCGGTGTGGGACGTTGGATACGGGGCATGGGATACGGGGGTGCGGTGTGGGGACGTTGGATACGGGATACGGGGGGTGCGGTGTGGGACGTTGGATACAGGATACGGGGTGCGGTGTGGGACGTTGGATATAGGATATGGGATACGGGGGTGCGGTGTGGGGTATGGGGTATGGGATACAGGTGTGGGACATTGGATACGGGATACAGGGGTGCAGTGTGGGTATGGGATATGGGATACAGGTATGGGATGTGGGATACGGGATAAGGGTGTGCGGTATGGGGTATGGGATATGGGATGAGGGATATGGGTATGGGGTATGGAATGTGGGATACGGGATAAGGATATAGAGCATGGGATATGAGTATGGGATAAGGGATAAGGATACGGGGTAAGGGATGTCAGACGCAGGACATGGGTATGGGATGCGGAATAAGGGATATAGATACGGGATATAGCATAAGGGGACGGGATGTGGGTGTGGGATGTGGGATATGGGATGGGGACATGGGGTATGGGATGTGGGGAGACGGATACGGGACACAGGACCCGGATCCGGACCCAGGCCATGGGTCACGGACCATGGATATGGCCTAGGGGCCATGGGGGGATCCCCTAAACCAGCCCCACAGAGGCTCCCCCCCCGGGCCCATCCCATAATGACCCCCCTGGGGTGAGCCCCAATGGGACACGGGGCGGGAAGCGCCAGCTCCGGGATGTGGGATCGCCGGGAAGAGCTGGATGTGGGGCCGGGAATGGGGATGGAGCCCGGAGCTGGTGGGACCGGGATGCTCCCTATGGATGCTCCCCATGGGATGCTCCCTATGGGATGCTCCCTATGGGATGTTCAATATGGATGCTCCCATGGGATGCTCCCTATGGATGCTCCCTATGAGATGCTCCCCATGGGATGCTCCCTATGGGATGTTCCCTATGGATGTTCCCCATGGGATGCTCCCTAGGGATGCTCCCAATGGGATGTTCCCTATGGATGTTCCCCATGGGATGCTCCCTAGGGATGCTCCCAATGGGATGTTCCGTATGGGATGTTCCGTATGGGATGTTCCCTACAGATGCTCCCTATGGGATGTTCCCTAAGGATGTTCCCTGTGGGATGTTCCCTATGGATACTCCCTATGGGATGTTCCCTATTGGGTGCTCCCAATGGATGCTCCCGATGGGATGCTCCAGGTGTCGGGCTCATCCCGATGCCACCGGGATGCTTCGGCCGGAGCCGGGATCGGGTCCATGGCACCGGGAGCAGCGATTTGGGGGATTTTGGGACTTTCGGGATCGTTGGGCGGGAATTTGGGGCTGCTTTCGGTGTTTCCCAGGGCTTGGGCCCCATTTGGGGGCGTTTCAGGGCGATTTGGGCTGTTTCGGAGCCCCGCGGCTGGGATGGGCTCAGGCTCATTTTGGGGCCGATCGGGGGGTTTTGGGGCACAACGGACGGGGCGGATTTTGGGGCGATTCAGGGTGATTCGGGCACCGCGGGAGGGCCGCAGTTTGGGGTGGTTCGGGCTGCTCCGGGCCGCAGCGCTCGGGAGCGTTTTGGGGGGATTCAGGGCAATCTGGGGGATTTGGGGCACCCCCCGGGCCACATTTTTGGGGTGATTTGGGCTGGTTTGGGGCCCAAGGGGAGCGCCGCGGCCGGGAGCATTTTGGAGCGATTCGGGGCATTTTGGGCCCCGCACGAGCGCTGTTTTGGGCTCATTTGGGCTCTTTTGGGGTGTTTTGGGGCGCCGCGGCCGCAAACATTTTGGGGTGATTCGGGCTATTTCAGGGCGCAGCCCCCGAGCTCCGTCTTGGGGTGAATTCAGTGCTTTTTGGGTGTTTTCGGGTTTTGGGGGTGCACCGCGACTGGGGGGGGGTATCCCATAAGGGGGCGGGGTCGCCATTCCCCGGCCTGCGAAGGGGGGGTCCCCATTGGGGGTCCCCATGAAAGGACACGGAAAGGGGGGAAGGGGTCCCCATTGGGGGGATCGGGCCCAGACCACGCCCCCCTCGGGGGGTTCCCGCTCTCGGGGCGCACTCGGGGGGGGGTCTCGCGCCGGGGGGGCCGCTCCCGTCCCCGCTCCCGTTCCCGGGGGGGCCGCGGCCGTTTGTGACGCAACTCGGAGCGCGTCCCCCCCCCCCCTCCCCCCCGCCCCCCCCCTTCCTCCCTTCACACCCCCCCCTCCCCCCTTCCCCTCCCCGTTCCTCCCGTTCCCGCCCGGGCGCGCGCGCACGGCGGGGAAACGGGGGGGGGCCGTGGGGCGGGAAATTGGGGGGGGGGGCGCGCGGGGTCTCGCGGCGGCGCGCGCGCGGGAAAACAAGCGGCGGGACCCCCCCCTCCCCTCTCTCCATTTACAGCCCCCCCCCCCCCCCCCCTTCACCTCCTCCTCCTCTTCCCCCCCCCCCCCCCCGCCCCCCCCGCCCCCCCGGGCACTCACAGCCTCTCCCCGGCCCCGCTCGGCGCCGCCGCCATTTCTTCGCAGCGAAGAACCCGCTGGGGGGGGGGGGGGGGACGGACGCGAAGGGGGGGGGGGGGGGACGCGGAGGGGGGGGGGGGGGGGGAACGCGGAGAGAAAGTGGGGGGGGCCCCGAACGGAGCCCGAGAGCGAACCCGGAGCGCCCCGCGCCCCCGCCCTGCCCGCGCCGCGATTGGCTGCGGCGGCCGCCGCTCCGAGCGCCGCCGAGCGCTGATTGGCTGCCGAGCGCCGCCCCGCCCCCGGCGTGGGAGGGGCCGGCGCGCTCCCGGCGGCCGTTGGAATTGGCGGGAAGCGCTGTCAGTTACGGCGCGCCAAAGGGGGCGGGGCCGGCCGAGCGCGCGCAGCCGCCCGTTGGGCCCGCGCTGGGACGGGGGAGAGCGGATTGGTCGGGAGAGGTGACCGTCACCTGACGTCACCAAGCGGGGGGCGGGGCAAGGGACGCGTTTTCCCCCCCACACCCCCTCCGCGATCGCGTTTGAAACGCAAACGGCCGGAACGGGCCGGGGGGCGGGGCCGCCGCTGCCCCCCAAGTGCGTCCGGTGTCCCCCAAGTGCCGCCCCTGCCCCACTGGAGCCGCCGCTGCCCCATAGGCGCCTCCTCGGCTTCCCGCGGCGACTGGAGCTGCCCCATGGTTGCCCCATGGCTGCCCCATGGCTACCCCATGGCTGCCCCATGGCTGCCCCATGGCTGCCCCATGGCTACCCCATGGCTGCCCCATGGCTGCCCCATAGACACCACCCCCCGCCCCTCCCTGGGCATGGCAGCCCCACACCTGGAGCCACACGGACACAAGTTACTGCCGCTATTGGCCCCAGTGCTCCCAGTCTGTCCCCCCCACCCCCCAATGGGGCAGCCCCACAGCACCCCCATCGGGGCCGGAATCGTGTCAGCTCCGGTTGGGATTTACCCCTAATCCCAGCCCAGGATCCGCTTAAGGCCGGGATTAAGGCGCTGCTCAGGCTGACACCCCATGGGTGCTGCCCCCCTCCCCCCCCGCACCAGGGACCCCACCCCCATTGACCACATGGACCCCCCCCATTGGACCCCATTGTCCCCGCACCCCCCGGATTTGGGGTGCAGGGGGGGGGGGACGCAGGACAGGGTAACTTTTGGGGTGCTGGGGGGGGTTTGGGGTTCCCATTGGCGCCCATTGGAGGCACCGGGGGCTGGCACGGCCGCTCCTGGTGCTGATCCCGGCGCTGATCCCGGTTTGATCCCGGCCTCATCCCGGCGCTGATCCCGATTACCGTCCCCAAAGCCGCTTCCCGGGTGCTAAAACCAGGATGAGCCGGATCGGCCCTGGGGGGATAAAAGGGTCCCCCCAGAGCCCCCGACCCAACCCCATCCATTGGGCCTGGTACCCACCACCGCGCATCCGCTTCTGTGCCCTCCATCCCATCCCATCCCATCCATCCTTGTGTCCATCCCATCCATCCCATCCCAAATCCTCATCCCTGAGCTCATCCATCCATCCCATTCCAAATTCCCATCCCTCCATCTCATTCCATCTGTCTAAACCCCTCATCCCTGTATCTATCCATCCCCAAGCTCTACCCAGGTGTCCATCCATCCCATCCCATCCATCCCTGTGCTCATCCATCCCAAATCTCCATCCCTCTGCCCATCCATTCCATCACACCCATCCCAAAGACTCATCCCTGTGTCCATCCATCCCATCCCAATCCTATCCCATCAATCCCATCCATCCCATCCGTCCCATCCCAATCCCATCCCATCCGTCCCCATCCCAATCCCATCCCACCCATCCCATCCCAATCCATCCCATCCATCCCATCCCAATCCATCCCACCCATCCCATCCCAATCCATCCCATCCATCCCATCCCAATCCATCCCACCCATCCCATCCCAATCCCATCCCATTTGTCCCATCCCAATCCCATCCCATCTGTCCCATCCCAATCCCATCCCATCCGTCCCATCCCAATCCATCCCAATCCCATCCCATCCATCCCATCCCAATCCATCCCATCCATCCCATCCCATCCAATCCATCCCACCCATCCCATCCCAATCCCATCCATCCCATCCCAATCCCAATCCCATCCATCCCAATCCCGTCCCATCCATCCCATCCATCCCATACCAATCCCATCCATCCCACCCATCCCATCCCAATCCCATCCCAACCCACCCCATTCATCACATCCAATCCAACCCCCCCACCCCCCCCCAGCCATGCCCCCCTCCGATGACCTCCCCGAGGATTTCTTCCTGCCGGTGCCCGTGCCGGGGGGGAACGCGTCGGCGCTGAGCCCGTTCCTGGTGCCGCAGACGCACCTGGGCAGCGCGGGGCTCTTCGCGGCCATGGCCGCCTTCATGGTGGCGCTGGTGGCGCTGGGCGTGCCGGTGAACGCGCTCACCATCGCCTGCACCGCGCGGTTCCGCAAGCTCCGCTCGCACCTCAACTACATCCTGGTGAACCTGGCCCTGGCCAACCTGCTCGTGCTGCTCGTGGGCTCCACCACCGCCGCCTACAGCTTCGCCAGCACCTACTTCGTGCTGGGGCCCACCGCCTGCAAGGTGGAGGGCTTCATGGCCACCCTCGGAGGTGGGGAGGGGGCGCTGGGCTGGGGATGGGGATGGTGGGGATGGGGTGGGGGGTGGGAATGGGGGTGATGGGGTGGGGATGGGGTGGGGTGGGGATGGGGTGGGGATGGGGTGGGGATGGGGATAGGATGTGGATGGGGTGGGGTGGGGATGGTGGGGATGGGGTGGGGATGGGGTGGGATGGGGTGGGGATGGGGGTGATGGGGTGGGGATGGGGTGGGGTGGGGGATGGGGATGGGGTGGGGGGGTGGGAATGGGGGTGATGGGGTGGGAATGGGGGTGATGGGGTGGGGTGGGGATGGGGTGGGGATGGGGTGGGGATAGGATGTGGATGGGGTGGGGATGGGGATAGGATGTGGATGGGGTGGGATGGGGTGGGGATGGAGTGGGGTGGGGTGGGGATGTGGTGGGGATGGGGTGGGGATGGGGATAGGATGGGGATGGGGTGGGGTGGGGATGGTGGGGATGGGGTGGGGTGGGGTGGGAATGGGGGTGATGGGGTGGGGATGGGGATGGGATGGGGATGGGGTGGGGATGGGGTGGGGATGGGGAAGGGGTGGGATGAGGATGTGATGGGGATGGGATGGGGTGGGGTGGGGTGAGGTGGGAATGGGGGTGATGGGGTGGGGATGGGGAAGGAAATGGGGATGGGGTGGGGTGGGGATGGGGGTGATGGGATGGGGGGGGATGGGGTGGGGTGGGGCGGGGTGGGGATGGGGGTGATGGGATGGGGGTGACAGGGATGGGGTGGGGGTGATGGGAATGGGATGGAGATGTTGGGAATGGGATGGTGGTGAATAGGAATAGGATGGGGGCATGGGGATGGGATGGGGGTGATGGGGAATGGGATGGGGGTGATGGGGATGGGATGGGGGTGATGTGGGGATGGGGTGGGGGTGATGTGGGGATGGGGTGGGGGTGATGTGGGGATGGGATGTGGTGCAGAAGGACACAGGAGCATGGAGATGTTGGGAAAGGAGATGTTGGGGTGGGGAATGGGGGGGATGAGGGTGATGGAGATGGTGGGGATGGGGCAGGGGTGATGGGGATGGGGGTGCTAGGAATGGAGGCTGTGGGATGTGGGTGATGGGAATGGGAATGGGGGGAATGGGGGTGTTGGTGATGGGGATGTTGGGAGCTGGGGCCGTGGGTGTGCAGGGTGTTGATGGTGGGGACACATGAATGTGGCTGTGGTGTCACTGTGCTGGTGTCCTGTGTCCTATGTTCCCTGTCCCATATCCCGTATCCATGTCTCCCTGTCCCATATCCCATATCCATGTCTTCCTATCCCATGTCCATGTCCCATATCCCATATCCCATATCCTTGTCTCCCTGTCCCATATCCCATATCCATGTCTCCCTATCCCATATCCCATGTCCATGTCTCCCTGTCCCATGTCCATGTCTCCCTATCCCATATCCCATGTTCATGTCTCCCTGTCCCATATCCCATATCCATGTCTCCCTGTCCCATGTTGCTATCCCTATCCCATATCCCTGTACCCCCTATCCCTGTATCCCATATATTCTGTATCTCCCATACCTCCCATATCTCCCATGTCTGCCATATGTCCCATGTATCCCATCATGTATCCCATGTATCCCATGTGTCCCATGACGTATCCCATGATGCACGCCATGATGTACCACATGATGTATCCCATGTATCCCCTCATGTATCCCTCCATGTACCCCATGACATACCCATGACGTCCCCATGACGTACCCCATGATGTCCCCATGATGTCCCAATGACATACCCATGACGTACCCATGACGTCCCCATGACGTCCCCCATGATGTCCCAATGACGTCCCAATGACGTCCCATGATGTGTCCCCATGACGTCCTCATGACGTCCCCATGACGTACCCATGACGTCCCCATGACATCCCCATGATGTCCCAATGACGTCCCAATGACGTCCCCATGATGTACCCATGACGTCCCCATGATGTCCCCATGACGTCCTCATGACGTACCCCATGACGTCCCCATGATGTCCCCCATGACGTGACCCCCCTCATGACCCCCATGCCGTGACCCCTCATGACCCCCATGCCGTGACCCCCGCTGCCCCCATGCCGTGACCCTCATGACCCCCATGCCGTGACCCCGCTGCCCCATGCCGTGACCCCCGCTGCCCCCCATGCCGTGACCCCGCTGCCCCCCATGCCGTGACCCCTCATGACCCCCATGACGTGACCCCTCATGACCCCCATGCCGTGACCCCTCATGCCCCCCATGCCGTGACCCCGCTGCCCCCATGCCGTGACCCCTGCTGACCCCCATGCCGTGACCCCGCTGCCCCCATGACGTGACCCCCGCTGCCCCCCATGACGTGACCCCCGCTGCCCCCATGCCGTGACCCCCGCTGCCCCCATGCCGTGACCCCCGCTGCCCCCATGCCGTGACCCCCTCATGCCCCCATGCCGTGACCCCTCATGACCCCATGCCGTGACCCCCGCTGCCCCCCATGCCGTGACCCCGCTGCCCCCATGCCGTGACCCCGCTGCCCCCATGCCGTGACCCCCGCTGACCCCCATGACGTGACCCCGCTGCCCCCATGCCGTGACCCCGCTGCCCCCATGCCGTGACCCCCGCTGACCCCCATGCCGTGACCCCCGCTGCCCCCATGCCGTGACCCCGCTGACCCCATGCCGTGACCCCCTTCATGCCCCCCATGCCGTGACCCCGCTGCCCCCCATGCCGTGACCCCGCTGCCCCCATGCCGTGACCCCAGGCATGGTGAGCCTTTGGTCCCTGGCCGTGGTGGCCTTCGAGCGGTTCCTGGTTATCTGCAAGCCCCTGGGCTCCTTCTCCTTCCGGCCCGGGCACGCCCTGCTCGGCTGCGCCCTCACCTGGGCCTGCGGGCTGGCGGCGGCCGCGCCCCCGCTGCTGGGCTGGAGCCGGTAGGGGCGGGGCCCGAGGGGAGAGGGGCGGGGCTTGAGGGAACGGGCGGGGCCTGAGGGGAGAGGGGCGGGGCCCGGGGAAAGGGGCGGGGCTTGAAGGAAAGGGAGGCGCTTGAGGGGTGGAGGGGCGGGGCTCGATGAGGGGAGGGGCCTGGCTCGAAGGGCGGGGCTTCAGGTCTTAGCGCGTGTAGGACCATGGAGGAGCGCGTGTTGGAACGTGTGGGAGCGAGGTGCTGCGTTTTGGAGCATGTTGGCACATGTTGCATGCTATTACATGTGGACACGTTATCACATGTCTCATGTTATTCTGTGTTGTTGCGTGCTATTACAGGTTATTACATGTTGACACATGTTATCACGTCTCATGTCACATGTTGTTCTGTGTTGTTGCGTGCTATTACAGGTTATTACATGTTGACACATGTTATCACGTCTCATGTCACATGTTGTTCTGTGTTGTTGCATACTATTACAGGTTATTACATGTTGTCATATATTATCACGTTATCACATGTTGTTCCATTTTATCCCATGTTGTCCCATGTTATCCCATTTTACCCCATGTTATCCCCATGTTACCCCGTGTTATCCCATGTTATCCAATGTTAACCCATATTATCCCATGTTACCCCATGTTATCCTATGTTACCCCATGTTATTCCGTGTTACCCCATGTTACCCCATGTTATCCCATGTTCCCCCCATGTTCCCCCATGTTATCCCATGTTCCCCCGTGTTATCCCATGTTACCCCGTGTTCCCCCGTGTTATCCCATGTTCCCCCGTGTTATCCCATGTTACCCCGTGTTCCCCCGTGTTATCCCGTGTTCCCCTGTGTTATCCCATGTTATCCCGTGTTCCCCCATGTTACCCCATGTTACCCCATGTTCCCCCATGTTATCCCATGTTCCCCCGTGTTCCCCGCTGTTGCCCCATGTCCCCCCCAGGTACATCCCCGAGGGGCTGCAGTGCTCCTGCGGCCCGGACTGGTACACGACCAACAACCGCTGGCACAACGAGTCCTACGTCCTCTTCCTCTTCCTCTTCTGCTTCGGCGTCCCCCTGAGCATCATCGTGTTCTGCTACGGCCGCCTGCTGCTCACCCTGCGCAAGGTGACCCCCAGCGCCCCATGGCGGCCACACTGACCCATAGTGCTCCATGGACACCCCATAGCGCCCCACTGCCCCATTGCAGGTGGCGCGGCAGCAGGAGCACTCAGTGTTGGTGCTGTGGGTGCGGCTGCCCCATAGCGCCCCATAGCGCCCCATAGCGCCCCCCGTTGCAGGTGGCGCGGCAGCAGGAGCACTCAGTGTTGGTGCTGTGGGTGCGGCTGCCCCATAGCGCCCCATAGCGCCCCACTGCCCCATTGCAGGTGGCGCGGCAGCAGGAGCAGTCAGTGTTGGTGCTGTGGGTGTGGCTGCCCCATAGCGCCCCATAGCGCCCCCCGTTGCAGGTGGCGCGGCAGCAGGAGCAGTCAGTGTTGGTGCTGTGGGTCTGGCTGCCCCATAGCGCCCCGTTGCCCCCGTGCAGGTGGCGCGGCAGCAGGAGCAGTCAGTGTTGGTGCTGTGGGTCTGGCTGCCCCATAGCGCCCCATAGCGCCCCCCGTTGCAGGTGGCGCGGCAGCAGGAGCAGTCAGTGTTGGTGCTGTGGGTCTGGCTGCCCCATAGCGCCCCATAGCGCCCCCCGTTGCAGGTGGCGCGGCAGCAGGAGCAGTCAGTGTTGGTGCTGTGGGTCTGGCTGCCCCATAGCGCCCCATAGCGCCCCCCGTTGCAGGTGGCGCGGCAGCAGGAGCAGTCAGTGTTGGTGCTGTGGGTGCGGCTGCCCCATAGCGCCCCATAGCGCCCCATAGCGCCCCCCGTTGCAGGTGGCGCGGCAGCAGGAGCAGTCAGTGTTGGTGCTGTGGGTCTGGCTGCCCCATAGCGCCCCATAGCGCCCCATAGCGCCCCCCGTTGCAGGTGGCGCGGCAGCAGGAGCAGTCCGCCAGCACGCAGAAGGCGGAGCGCGAGGTCACGCGCATGGTGGTGGTCATGGTCCTGGGCTTCCTCACGTGCTGGCTGCCCTACGCCGCCTTCGCCCTCTGGGCCGTCTCGCACCGCGGGCGCCCCCTCGAGCCCGCCCTCGCCTCCGTCCCGTCCGTGTTCTCCAAGGCCTCCACCGTTTACAACCCCGTCATCTACGTGCTCATGAACAAGCAGGTGGGGGAGGGGAGGGGAGGGGGTCACAGGGACCGGGGGATGGGCGTCAAGAGGGACTATGGGGAATGGGGCGTCAACAGGGGCTGTGGAGGCTATGGGGGCCTATGGGGTGCACAGGGGGTCTATGGTGGGTCTGTGCGGGGCCATGGGGCTCTATGAGGTGTCTATGGGGGCTCTACGAGGGTCTATGGGGTGGCTATGGGGCTCTATGGGGAGGCTATGGGGCTCTATGGGGCTCTATGAGGTGTCTATGGGGGCTCTATGAGGGTCTATGGGGTGGCTATGGGGCTCTATGGGGAGGCTATGGGGCTCTATGGGGCTCTATGAGGTGTCTATGGGGGCTCTATGAGGGTCTATGGGGTGGCTATGGGGCTCTATGGGGAGGCTATGGGGCTCTATGGGGCTCTATGAGGTGTCTATGGGGGCTCTATGAGGGTCTATGGGGTGGCTATGGGGCTCTATGGGGAGGCTATGGGGCTCTATGAGCGTCTATGAGGTGGCTATGGGGGCTCTATGGGGAGGCTATGGGGCTCTATGGGGGTCTATGAGGTGGCTATGGGGCTCTATGGGGCTCTATGGTTGTCTCTGTGGTGGCTGTGGGGCTCTATGAGGGTCTATGAGGTGGCTATGGGGCTCTATGGGGAGTCTGTGGGGCTCTATGGGGCTCTATGGGGAGGCTGTGGGGCTCTATGAGGGTCTATGAGGTGGCTGTGGGGGCTCGATGGGGCTTTCTCGGTGCTCTATGGGGGTCTGTGGGGCTCTTTCTATGGGGTCTCTGTGGGGCGCTCTGTGGGGCGGGGGTCTGTATGACGTCACAGCCGCGGCGATGACGTCACGCCCCCCCAGTTCCGCTCGTGCATGCTGAAGCTCGTGTTCTGCGGGAGGAGCCCCCTGGCGGACGAGGACGACGCCTCCGGCTCCTCCCAGGCCACGCAGGTCTCGGCCGTCAGCAGCCAGGTCTCACCCGCCCCATAGCGGGACCCACGGCGGGGCCTGCCCCATCGCGGGACCCACGGCGCGACTGGACCCTGCCCCACGGCATCCTCTGCCCCCTGGGGCGATGTGTGGCTCCGGAGGGGGGATGCTGGGGGTGCCATGGGTCAGCCCCCCCCGCCGCTCGCCGTGGGGCAGCCCCACGGATCCTGATGTACATAAACACACACACACAGCCCCCCCCCCGCAATAAACGCGGTGACGCTGCCTCCACCTCTGCCCCACGGGGAGCAACCCGAGACCCACAAGTGCCTCCTGCCCCCCAAGTGCCCACCAAGTGCTTCCTGACCCCAAGTGCGTCTCCAGTACCTCCCAAGCGCCTCCTGCCCCCCAAGTGCCCCCCAAGTGCCGCAGTGGGGCCGCGCGGCCGAGTCCTGCTGGTCCCGGGCTCTTTCCAGTGTAAAGAGCTCAGAACAAGCGGAATTCCAGTCGCACGGCCCCATAGCGCCCCATGGAGACTCATAGAGCCCCATAGCGCCCCATGGAGACTCATAGAGACACACAGAGACCCATAGCACCCCATGGAGACCCATAGAGTCCCATAGTGTCTCATAGAGACTCACAGAGACCCATAGAGACGGAGAGACACGTAGCAGCCGGTGGAGACCCATAGAGACCCATAGCACCCCACAGAGACCCACAGAGCTCCATAGAGACATAGCACCCCATGGAGACCCATAGTACCCCATAGAGACATATAGAGACCCATAGCGTCCCAGGGAGACCCATAGAGACAGAGACGCATAGTGCCTCATAGAGACCCATAGCTCCCCATAGAGAAACAGAGACCCATAGTGACCCACAGTGCCCCACACCGCCCCACAAGTGCCCCACAGTGACTCACAGCAGCCCCATAGCGACCCACTGCGTCCCGAAGGCATCCCCGTGGTGGTTGGTGGTGGCTCCGTGCAGCCTGCGACGCCCCACAGCAGCCCCATAGCACCCCATAGCACCCCATAGCGCCCCATAGCACCCTATAACTGCCCCACAGCAGCCCCATAGCAACCTATAACTGCCCCATAGCTCCCCACATCCTGCCCCACGGCGCTGCATCCCCCCCATGGGGCTCCCCTGGAGCGACCGGACAATCCGGCTTAGGGGGGGGGATTAGGGGCGGGTTTTGGGGCCCCCGCCCCCCCCATTAATCCCCATTTGCTCATTAGGGACGGGGCTATTTTAGGACCGGGGGGGTCCCCCCGCGCCCCACTTGGCCCCGCGCCGGGGGGGGGGGCCGGAACTCGCTGGGGGGCGGGGGGTGGGGTCATAGAGCGCGGTTATGGGGCAGGGTCATTGAACACAGGTGTGGGGCAGGGGGCGGGCAGCAGCCGCCTATGGGGTGAGAGGGACATCAGAGCCCGGATATGGGGCTGGCACCTCCCTAGGGGGTGGGGGGCTCCATAGAGCCTGGTTATGGGGTGGGAGGATCATAGAGCCTGGTTATGGGGCTAGCACCTGCCTATGGGGTCAGGGGCTCATAGAGCCTGGTTATGGGGCTAGCACCTGCCTATGGGGTCAGGGGCTCATAGAGCCTGGTTATGGGGCTGGGGGGTCATAGAGCCCAGTTATGGGACAGGGGGCTCATAGAGCCTGGTTATGGGGTGGGGGATCATAGGGCCTGGTTATGGGGCTGGGGGGGTCATAGAGCCTGCTTATGGGGGGGGGGGCACCCTACTATGGGGTGAGAGGGACCTTAGAACCCAGCTACGGGGTGGGGGGGCATAGCACCTGCTGTGGGGCAGAGGAGAGCCATAGAGCGCTGCTCTAGGGCAGGTCAGGTCCAGCACTGGCTGTGGGGCAGCGGGGGGCTCATCACCCCCTATATGTGGGTCAGGAGGGCCCCAGCACCCGCTATGGGGCAGGGGGGTTCATCACCCCCATATGTGGGTCAGGAAGGCCCCAGCACCCGCTATGGGGCAGGGGGGTTCATCACCCCCATATGTGGGTCAGTAGGGCCCCAGCACCCGCTATGGGGAAGGAGGTTTCATCACCCCCATATGTGGGTCAGGAGGGCCCCAGCACCCACTATGGGGCAAGAGAGTCACAGAGCCCAGTTATGGGGCAGGGGTCGCAGCACCCACTATGGGGCAGGATGCCCTGCGCTGTGGGTCCAGGGCGCTGGTGCTGCTGCGCTGCCCCCCAAGTGTGGGTCTGGGGGGGGGATGGCGGAGGCCGGGATTAGCTCAATCCCATCAGCGCAAAGCGGGGTGAGGCCGGGCCGGGCCGGGGGGGCTCTGCCCCACATGGCCCAATTCGGGGGCTCAGCGCTTGGGGGGCGGGGGGGTAATCCGGGGGGGTGGGTATAAGAGGCGCCGGCACCGTGACCCACAGTGGCTCCGCGATCCACAGCGGACTGAGACCCATAGCAGACCGTGACCCATAGTGGGCTGATACCTGTAGCTGGCTGTGACCCATAGCGGGCTGAGACCTACAGTGGATTGCGACCTATAGCGGACCGTGACCCATAGAGGACTGTGACCTACAGCGGACTGCGACCCATAGAAGACTGTGACCTATAGCGGACTACGACCCGTAGCGGGCTGTGACATATAGCGGATTGAGAGCTATAGCGGACTGCGACCTATAGCAGCGGCCCTGTGCCCCACAGCAGCGCTGTGCCCCACAGCAGCGCCTTTGCCCCACATTGAGCCTGTGACGCAGCGCGGCGGTGCCGTTGCAGCCCCCCCGCAGCAGCCCCATAGCGGCAGCCCCGCACCCCACATCGGCCCCATGGCGGCCGCGTGGCCGGCGGTGATGGCGGCGCGGCGGCGGCACGAGGACGAGGAGACGACGCGCGACAGCGTCTTCACCTACACCAACAGCAACAACACCCGCGGTGGGGCCCGGGGGGAGCGGGGGGCAAGGGGGCAAGGTGGGGGGCAGTGCTATGGGGCAATGCGTGGGTCTGTGCGTGTCTATGGGTCTGGCTGTGGGTCTGGCTATGGGTCTGTGTGTGTGTCTATGGGGCAGTGCTGTGGGTCTGGCTGTGGGTCAATGTGCATGTGCGTGTCTATGGGGCAGCGCTCTGGGTCAATGTGTGTGTGTATCTATGGGTCACTGTGTGTGTATCTATGGGTCACTGTGTGTGTCTATGGGTCACTGTGTGGGTCACTGTGTGTGTCTATGGGTCACTGTGTGGGTCACCGTGTGTGTCCATGGGTCACTGTGTGGGTCACTGTGTGTGTCCATGGGTCACTGTGTGTGTCCATGGGTCACTGTGTGGGTCACTGTGTGTATCTATGGGTCACTGTGTGCGTCCATGGGTCACTGTGTGGGTCACTGTGTGTGTCTATGGGTCACTGTGTGGGTCACTGTGTGTGTCCATGGGTCACTGTGTGGGTCACTGTGTGTGTCCATGGGTCACTGTGTGTGTCCATGGGTCACTGTGTGGGTCACTGTGTGTATCTATGGGTCACTGTGTGCGTCCATGGGTCACTGTGTGGGTCACTGTGTGTGTCTATGGGTCACTGTGTGGGTCACTGTGTGTGTCCATGGGTCACTGTGTGTATCTATGGGTCACTGTGTGGGTCACTGTGTGTATCTATGGGTCACTGTATGTGTCCATGGGTCACTGTGTGCGTCTATGGGTCACTGTGTGTGTCCATGGGTCTGACCCGCGCCGCCCCACCCCGCAGGCCCCTTCGACGGCCCCAACTACCACATCGCGCCGCGGTGGGTGTACAACGTGACGTCGCTCTGGATGATCTTCGTGGTGCTGGCGTCGGTGTTCACCAACGGGCTGGTGCTGGCGGCCACGTGGCGCTTCAAGAAGCTGCGGCACCCCCTCAACTGGATCCTGGTGAACCTGGCGCTGGCCGACCTGGGCGAGACGCTCATCGCCAGCACCATCAGCGTCGTCAACCAGATCTTCGGCTACTTCGTGCTGGGGCACCCGCTCTGCGTCATCGAGGGCTACACCGTCAGCGCCTGCGGTGAGCGGGGCGGGGGACACGGGGGGAGAGCAATGGGGGAGAGAAATGGGGGAGAGAAATGGGGGTGAGAAATGGGGGTGAGAAATGGGGGTGAGAAATGGGGGTGAGAAATGGGGGAGAGAAACGGGGGTGAGAAACGGGGGTGAGAAATGGGGGTGAGAAATGGGGGAGAGCAATGGGGGAGAGAAATGGGGGTGAGAAATGGGGGAGAGAAATGGGGGTGAGAAATGGGGGTGAGAAATGGGGGTGAGAAATGGGGGAGAGAAATGGGGGTGAGAAATGGGGGAGAGCGATGGGGGAGAGCGATGGGGGTGAGAAATGGGGGAGAGAAATGGGGGTGAGAAATGGGGGTGAGAAATGGGGGTGAGAAATGGGGGAGAGAAATGGGGGTGAGAAATGGGGGAGAGAAATGGGGGTGAGAAATGGGGGAGAGAAATGGGGGTGAGAAATGGGGGAGAGAAATGGGGGTGAGAAATGGGGGTGAGAAATGGGGGAGAGAAATGGGGGAGAGAAATGGGGGTGAGAAATGGGGGTGAGAAATGGGGGAGAGAAATGGGGGTGAGAAATGGGGGAGAGAAATGGGGGTGAGAAATGGGGGTGAGAAATGGGGGAGAGAAATGGGGGTGAGAAATGGGGGAGAGAAATGGGGGTGAGAAATGGGGGAGAGAAATGGGGGAGAGAAATGGGGGTGAGAAATGGGGGTGAGAAATGGGGGAGAGCAATGGGGGTGAGAAATGGGGGTGAGAAATGGGGGAGAGAAATGGGGGTGAGAAATGGGGGAGAGAAATGGGGGTGAGAAATGGGGGTGAGAAATGGGGGAGAGAAATGGGGGAGAGAAATGGGGGAGAGAAATGGGGGTGAGAAATGGGGGTGAGAAATGGGGGTGAGAAATGGGGGAGAGAAATGGGGGTGAGAAATGGGGGTGAGAAATGGGGGAGAGAAATGGGGGAGAGCAATGGGGGTGAGAAATGGGGAAGAGCAATGGGGGTGAGCAGTGGGGTGAGCTGGAGGGGGGGTATGTGGGGGTGAGCCAGGGGGTGAGCAATGGGGGGCATGGGAGATGTGGGGGTGAGCAATGGGGCAGAGCTGTGGGGCCCCTTTGGTCTCTCTATCAGTGTCTCTCTGGTCTCTCTATGGTCTCTGCTCTCTCTCTGGTCCCTCTCTGGTCTCTCTCTGGTCTCTATGGTTTTGGGGGTCTGTCTCTCCGGTGTCTCTCTGGTCTCTCTCCATTCTCTCTATGATCTCTCTCCGGTCTCTCCGTTCTCTCCGGTCTCTCTATGGTCTCTCCATTCTCTCCGTTCTCTCCGGTCTCTCCATTCTCTCCGTTCTCTCCGGTCTCTCCATTCTCTCTCCATTCTCTCTCCGTTCTCTCTATGGTCTCTGATGTCTCTATGGTCTCTCTCCGGTCTCTCCGTTCTCTCCATTCTCTCCATTCTCTCCGGTCTCTCCGTTCTCTCCGTTCTCTCTATGGTCTCTGATGTCTCTATGGTCTCTCTCCGGTCTCTCCGTTCTCTCCGTTCTCTCCGTTCTCTCTATGGTCTCTGATGTCTCTATGGTCTCTCTCCATTCTCTCCATTCTCTCCGTTCTCTCCGGTCTCTCCATTCTCTCTCCATTCTCTCTCCGTTCTCTCTATGGTCTCTGATGTCTCTATGGTCTCTCTCCATTCTCTCCGTTCTCTCCGTTCTCTCTATGGTCTCTGATGTCCCTATGGTCTCTCTCCATTCTCTCCGTTCTCTCCGTTCTCTCCGTTCTCTCTATGGTCTCTGATGTCTCTATGGTCTCTCTCCATTCTCTCCGTTCTCTCCGTTCTCTCCGTTCTCTCTATGGTCTCTGATGTCTCTATGGTCTCTCTCCATTCTCTCCGTTCTCTCCGTTCTCTCCGTTCTCTCTATGGTCTCTGATGTCTCTATGGTCTCTCTCCATTCTCTCCGTTCTCTCCGGTCTCTCCATTCTCTCCGGTCTCTCCGTTCTCTCTCTGGTCTCTGATGTCTCTATGGTCTCTCTCCATTCTCTCCGTTCTCTCCGTTCTCTCCGTTCTCTCTATGGTCTCTGATGTCTCTATGGTCTCTCTCCATTCTCTCCATTCTCTCCGTTCTCTCCATTCTCTCTCCGTTCTCTCCGTTCTCTCCGTTCTCTACGGCCTGTCTCCCTGTGCCGCAGGCATCACGGCGCTCTGGTCCTTGGCCATCATCTCCTGGGAGCGCTGGTTCGTGGTGTGCAAACCCTTCGGGAACATCAAGTTCGACGGGAAGCTCGCCGTGGCCGGGATCGTCTTCTCCTGGGTCTGGAGCTGCGCCTGGACCGCGCCGCCCATCTTCGGCTGGAGCAGGTGGGGCTGACCCACAGCGACCCAGAGTGTGACCCACAGCGACCCAGAGTGTGACCCATAGGGACCCAGAGTGTGACCCATAGGGACCCAGAGTGTGACCCACAGCGACCCAGAGAGACCCATAGTGTGACCCATAGGGACCCAGAGTGTGACCCACAGCGACCCAGAGAGACCCATAGTGTGACCCACAGCGACCCAGAGTGTGACCCACAGGGACCCATAGTGTGGCCCATAGAGACCCATAGTGTGACCCACAGCAACCCATAGTGTGACCCATAGGGACCCCATAGTGTGGCCCATAGAGACCCAGAGTGTGACCCATAGTGACCCCATAGTGTGATGCATAGTGACCCATAGCAACCCATAGCGTGACCTATAGTGACCCATAGAGACCCGCAGTGTGACCCATAGTGGCCCATATTGTGACCCATGGTGATCCATAGTGTGACTCATAGTGACCCTTAGTAACCCATAGAGACCAATAGTGTGACCCACAGTGTTACCCATAGTCACCCATAGCGTGACCCACAGTGACCCACAGTGACCCATAGCGCTTGGGGGTCGCTGCAGGTACTGGCCCCACGGGCTGAAGACCTCGTGCGGCCCCGACGTGTTCAGCGGCAGCTCGGACCCGGGGGTGCAGTCCTACATGGTGGTGCTCATGGTGACCTGCTGCTTCCTCCCGCTCTCCATCATCATCCTCTGCTACCTGCAAGTGTGGCTGGCCATCCGCGCCGTGAGTGACCCACAGCCCCCAGGGAGACCCATAGCGACCCATAGCACCCATAGTGACCCATAGTGTGGCTGGCCATCCGCGCCGTGAGTGACCCACAGCCCCCAGAGAGACCCATAGCGACCCATAGAGACCCATAGCGACCCATAGAGACCCATAGTGACCCATAGTGTGGCTGGCCATCCACGCCGTGAGTGACCCACAGCCCCTAGAGAGACCCATAGCGACCCATAGCACCCATAGTGACCCATAGTGTGGCTGGCCATCCGCGCCGTGAGTGACCCACAGCCCCCAGAGAGACCCAGAGAGACCCATAGCATGACCCATAGCACCCATATTGACCCATAGTGTGGCTGGCCATCCGCGCCATGAGTGACCCACAGCCCCCATAGAGACCCATAGCGACCCACAGCCCCCATAGAGACCCATAGCGACCCATAGCACCCACAGAGACCTATAGTGTGGCTGGCCATCTGCACCCTGAGTGACCCACAGCAACCCATAGAGACCTATAGCCTGACCCGTAGCACCCCATAGTGACCCATAGCGTGGCTGGCCTTCCACGCCATGTGACCCACAGCGACCCATAGAGAGCAGAGACGCATAGAGACACAGCGAGCCTCATAGCTACCATACAGAGCGATAGCGTGCCCTAGAGACCCATAGCGCCCCCTAGAGACTCATCAAGACCACAGAGACCCAGAGAACCCCATCGCCACCATAGAGATTGATAACGCCCCCTAGAGACACATCCAGGCCCAGAGAGCCTCGCGAGCGAGCGCGGAGCCCCACGGCGCCCCCCATTGCCGGCTGTCCCCGCAGGTGGCGGCGCAGCAGAAGGAGTCGGAGTCGACGCAGAAGGCGGAGCGGGAGGTGTCGCGCATGGTGGTGGTGATGATCCTGGCCTACTGCTTCTGCTGGGGGCCCTACACCATCTTCGCCTGCTTCGCCGCCGCCAACCCCGGCTACGCCTTCCACCCGCTGGCCGCCGCGCTCCCCGCATACTTCGCCAAGAGCGCCACCATCTACAACCCCATCATCTACGTGTTCATGAACAGACAGGTGGGGGGCGCGTGGGGGTGCGGATGGGGGGGTGGAGGTGGTGGAGGTGGGACATGGGGATGGTGGAGGTGATGGGGATGATGGAGTTGGGGAGAGGAGATGGGATGTGGGGATGGTGGAGGTGATGGAGGTGATGGGGATGGGGATAGGAAATGGGACATGGGGATGGTGGAGATGGTGGAGGTGATGGAGGTGGGACATGGGGATGGTGGAGGTGATGGAGGTGATGGAGACGGGGAGAGGAGATGGGATGTGGGGATGGTGGAGATGGTGGAGGTGATGGAGGTGGGACATGGGGATGATGGAGGTGATGGGGATGATGGAGTTGGGAAGAGGAGATGGGATGTGGGGATGGTGGAGGTGATGGGGATGATGGAGTTGGGGAGAGGAGATGGGACATGGAGATGATGGAGGTGATGGAGGTGATGGAGACGGGGAGAGGAGATGGAGGTGATGGAGATGGGAGGTGGAGATGATGGAGGTGATGGAGGTGATGGAGATGGGGATAGGAGATGGAGGTGATGGGGATGGGAGGTGGAGATGATGGAGGTGATGGAGGTGATGGAGATGGGGATAGGAAATGGGACATGGGGATGGTGGAGATGGTGGAGGTGATGGAGGTGGGACATGGGGATGATGGAGGTGATGGGGATGGGAGGTGGAGATGGGACATGGGGATGGTGGAGGTGATGGGGATGATGGAGTTGGGGAGAGGAGATGGGATGTGGGGATGGTGGAGGTGATGGAGGTGATGGAGATGGGACATGGAGATGATGGAGGTGATGGAGGTGATGGAGATGGGGATAGGAGGTGGAGGTGATGGGGATGGGAGGTGGAGATGATGGAGGTGATGGAGATGGGGATAGGAGATGGAGGTGATGGGGATGGGAGACAGAGGTGGAGTTGGGACATGGGGATGATGGAGATGGGAGATGGGGAGAGGAGATGGAGATGATGGACATGGGATGTGGGGATGATGGAGACGGGACATGGGGACGATGGAGATGGGAGATGGGGAGAGGAGATGGAGATGATGGACATGGGATGTGGGGATGATGGAGATGGGACATGGGGATGATGGAGATGGAGGTGGGGGACGATGGAGATGGAGGTGATGGAGATGGGAGGTGGAGATGATGGAGGTGATGGAGATGGAGATGGAGGTGATGGGAGATGGGGATGTGGAGATGGGGATAGGAGATGGAGGTGATGGAGATGGGAGACAGAGGTGGAGATGGGACATGGGGATGATGGAGATGGGAGATGGGGAGAGGAGATGGAGATGATGGACATGGGATGTGGGGATGATGGAGACGGGAAATGGGGATGATGGAGATGGAGGTAGGGGACGATGGAGATGGAGGTGATGGAGATGGGAGGTGGAGATGATGGAGGTGATGAAGATGGAGATGGAGGTGATGGGAGATGGGGATGTGGAGATGGGGATAGGAGATGGAGGTGATGGAGATGGGAGACAGAGGTGGAGATGGGACATGGGGATGATGGAGATGGAGGTGATGGAGATGAGAGGTGGAGATGATCAAGATGATGGAGATGGGGATAAGAGATGGGGGTGATGGAGATGGGAAATGGGAGGTTGAGATGGGAGAAAGGTGGAGATGGGACATGGGGATGATGGAGATTGGAGATGGAGGTGATGGAAACAGAAGGTGGAGATGATCGAGATGGTGGAGATGGGGATGATGGAGACAGGACATGGGACTGGAGGCGGGACATGGAGATGGAGGTGATGGAGATGGGGGTGATGGAGATGGGGGTAGGAGATGGAGGTGGGACATGGGGATGATGGAGATGGGAGATGGAGACGATTGAGGTGATGGAGGTGGGAGATGGAGGTGATGAAGACAGGAGGTGGAGATGGAGAAGGGAGGTCAGAGATGGACGTGATGGAGATGGGACACGGAGCTTAGAGCTGGGAGCTACGGCAGGGCTGGGGTCTGTGGGGCTGGGAGCTGTGGGGCCAGGGCTGTGTCTGTGGGTCTGGGGCTGTGTCTGTGGGTCCAGGGCTGTGTCTGTGGGTCTGGGGCTGTGTCTGTGGGTCCAGGGCTGTGTCTGTGGGTCTGGGGCTGTGGCTGTGGGTGCGGGGCTGTGGCTGTGGGTGCGGGGCTGTGTCTGTGGGTCCGTGTCTGTGTGTGTGGGTCCGTGTCTGTGTGTGTGGGTCCGGCTCTGGCCCCGCGGCGCTGACCCGGGGCTCGCGCAGTTCCGGAACTGCATCCTGCAGCTCTTCGGGAAGAAGGTCGACGACGGCTCCGAGGTCTCCACGTCCCGCACCGAGGTCTCCTCGGTCTCCAACTCCTCCGTGGCGCCCGCCTAGAGCGGCCAATAAAGAGCTCCGAGTCCTCCAGCGTCCCATGAGCGCCTATGGGGGTCCTCCAGTGTCCCATGAGCCTCGGGGGCAATCCAATGGGGTCCTCCAGCGTCCCATGAGCGCCTATGGGGGTTCTCCAGTGTCCCATGAGCGCCTATGGGGGTCCTCCAGCGTCCCATGAGCCTCAGGGGCAATCCAATGGGGGTCCTCCAGAGTCCCATGAGCCTCCGGGGCAATCCAATGGGGGTCCTCCAGTGTCCCATGAGTGCCTATGGGGGTCCTCCAGAGTCCCATGAGCCTCGGGGGCAATCCAATGGGGTCCTCCAGCATCCCATGAGCGCCTATGGGGGTCCTCCAGCGTCCCATGAGCCTCCGGGGCAATCCAATGGGGGTCCTCCAGTGTCCCATGAGCGCCTATGGGGGTCCTCCAGTGTCCCATGAGCCTCCGGGGCAATCCAATGGGGGTCCTCCAGCGTCCCATGAGCCTCGGGGGCAGCCCGGGGGGGTCCTCCAGCGTCCCATGAGCGCCTATGGGGTCTTCCACCATCTCATGAGCCTCTGGGGCAGCCCAATGGGGTCCTCCAGTGTCCCATGAGCGCCTATGGAGGTCCTCCAGTGTCCCATGAGCCTCAGGGGCAATCCAATGGGGGTCCTCCAGTGTCCCATGAGCCTCGGGGGCAATCCAATGGGGGTCCTCCAGCGTCCCATGAGCCTCGGGGGCAGCCCGGGGGGGTCCTCCAGCGTCCCATGAGCGCCTATGGGGTCTTCCACCATCCCATGAGCCTCTGGGGCAGCCCAATGGGGTCCTCCAGTGTCCCATG
Source organism: Pezoporus flaviventris (assembly GCF_033815535.1). NCBI lineage: Eukaryota > Metazoa > Chordata > Aves > Psittaciformes > Psittacidae > Pezoporus > Pezoporus flaviventris. The sequence continues at coordinate 3,509 of NW_026893443.1, read as the reverse complement.
ACCGCCAATGGGGGTCCTCCACCATCCCATGAGCCTCAGCGGTAGCCCCGTGGGTTTCCTCGAGTGTCCCATAAGCCCCGCCCCCGTCCCGTTCCCGCGATCGCCAGAGCCAATCAGAAGGGAGGGAGGGGCTTGGCAGCGCGTCCTCCAATCGCGGCGGGGGAGAATGACGTCATCGGGGGGGGGGGTGAGAGGGGAGGGAGAACCCGGAGGGGCCAATCAAAAGAAGGCGGGAGAGCGGCGGCGGCCAATCAGCGCGCGGGACGGGGAGGAGGGCGTGGCCGCCGTGACGTCAGCGATTTCAAACGGCGCCGGGGAGGGGGAAGCAGAGTGAGGCTGCGCCGCGCTCTGATTGGCTGGAAAAGGGCGGGAGGGGCTGGGCCAGCGCTCTGATTGGCGAGAGTGGGACCAGGCCCCGCCCCCGGGCAGCGCTGGAAGGGTCAGTGTGGGGCTGGGGGCGCCCCACGGCGGGACCCCCCCATGGGGAGATGTGGGGCCCCCTCCGGCCCCATTTCCCCATCTGATTCCCCCGGCTCTCCCCATTTCCCCCCAATTTTCCTTTATTTTCTCCAATTTTTCCAAATTTCTCCCAGTTTCTCTCAAAATTTACCGATTTTCCCCATTTTCTTCAATTTTTCCAAATCTTCTCCTAATTTTCCCCAGATTTCTCCCATTTTTTCCTGATTTTTTCCCATTTTCTCCAATTTTCCCTATTTTTTTCAATTTTTAAAATTTTTCTCCCATTTTCCCAATTTTCTCCATTTTCTCACACTTTCCCCCAGATTTCTTCCGTTTTCTCCCAATTTTTCCAATTTCCCCCATTTTTCCCATTCTCCTATTTTTTCCCATTTTCTCACACTCTCTCCCATTTTCCCCAGATTTCTCCCATTTTTTCCCAAATTTTCCCCATTTTCTTTGATTTTTCCAATTTTTTCCCATTCTCCCACACTTTCTACAATTTTCCCCAGATTTCTCCCAAATTTTCCCCATGCTCTTCAGTTTTTCCAAATTTCCTCCCATTCTCCCCAATTTTTCCCAATTTCCCCTCAATTCTCCCATTTTTCCCTCTCTCAAGATGGCGGCGCCGCCGCCTTCAGACGTCACTTCCGCCCTTCCCACTCCCAGCCCCGCACATGCGCAGCTCTCTCCCCCCCGCCGCCGCGGCTCTTCCCTCCTCCCTCCCTCCGCGCACGCGCCGCTGTTCCCTCCCCCTCTCCCCCCCCCCCCCCCGCGGCTGTTCCAGCCCGCGCCGCTCCCCCCCCGCCGCGCTGCGTCGCCCCGAGCCCGCAGGATGGAGATGCTGAACCAGGTGGGACCCCCCCAACCCGCGACCCCCACATAGGGACCCCCCCAGCCCCACATAGGGACCCCCCCCAGCCCCACATCTCCCCCCCAGCCCCAAAACGGGGTCGCTGCCACCCCCACCCTGGGGGGGTCCTCAATGAATGGGGGCGTTGGGGAGGGGGAATTGAATGGGGGGCAACGGATTTGGGGGGGGGGGCAGCCTCGGTTTGGGTCTGGGGGGGTGAACTCAATGGAATGGGGGGGATGGAGGGGATGGGGGGGGGGTTTGCCCTTGGGGGGGTGGGGGGAGGAACCGCAGCATCCCTGGGGGGGGGGGGGAGATGATGCAGCAATAAGGGGGGGCGGTTTGTGACGTCAGCATCGCATCACGTGTGAGGTCACAGCTCCCCCCCCCGCACTGTCCTTGGGGGGTCACACTTGGGGGTGCCCCCCCCTCCTCTGAACCCCCCCCCTCCCCCCCCCAGTTCGTGGCCCGGGGCCAGTTCCGGGTCCTGAAGGAGCCCCTGGGCTTCATCAAGGTCCTGGAGTGGGTGAGTGCCCCCCATAGAGCCTCCAGAGTGCCCCATAGACCCCCATAGACCCTATAGACCTCCTTAGACCCCCATAGAGCCCCCCATAGACCCTGTAGACCCCCATAGACCCCATAGAGTGCCCCACAGACTCTATAGATCCCCATAGACCCACCACAGAGCCCCATAGAGTCCCCCATAGAGCGCCCCATAGATGCCTTAGAACCCCTCCATAGAGCTCTATAGACCCCAAAGACCCCATAGAGAGCCCCATAGACCCCTTAGACACCCTCCATAGAGCTCTATAGACCCCATAGCACCCATAGACCCCTCCATAGCCCTGCCCCTAGCCCCACATACCCCCCCCCCATAGCCCCATATAGCCCCATCTATCCCCCTATAGCCACTCCCCCCCATCTGGGCCACCCGCCTTAAGCTGGGATTATCCCGGGGACACGAGGGGGGTATTGGGGGGTTTATATAGGGATAGAGGGGGGGGTTATGGGGCTCTGTGGGGTTCCGGGGGAGTTATATGGGGCTCTGTGGGGGAGTTATGGGGCTCTATGGGGGGGTTATGGGGCTCTGGGAGGGTTATAGGGGCATTATGGGGCTCTATGGGAGGTTATAGTGGGGTTATGTGGGGGGGTTATGGGGCCCTATGAGGGGGTTATGGGGCTCTATGGTGGGATATATGGGGCATTATATGGGAATTATGGGTTTATATGGGGTTATAGGGGGAGTTATGTGGGGGGGTTATGGGGCTCTATAGGGGGCTCTATGGGGCATTATATGTGGCTATATGGGGGTTATGGGGTTATTGTGGGGTTTTATGGGGGGTTATGGGGCTCTATGGCTCTCTATGATGGCTATAGTCTCTATGGTCTTTATGGGGCTCTATGGGTCCCCATGAGCTCTATGGCTGCCTATGGGTCCCTATGGGCTCTATGGATCCCTATGGGTCTCTAAGGGCTCTGTGGATCCCTATGGGCTCTATGGGTCCCTATGGGTCCCTGTGGTCCCTATGGGGCTCGGTGTCCCCCCCCCAGGTGTTCTCCATCTTCGCCTTCGCCACGTGTGGGGGGTACTCGGGGTCGCTGGAGCTGAGCATCGAGTGCCCCCCCCCCAACCGCAGCGCCCCCGACATCACCATCACCTTCGGGTACCCCTTCCGGTACGGGGGGACGTGGGTGGCGGGGGGCCCCACAGACCCCCATAGACGGTAATGGGGGCCCCACAGACCCCCATAGACGGTAATGGCGATGCTGGGGACCCCCATAGACAGCACTTGGGGTTGCAATGATCCCATAGAGGTCACTTGGGGCCCCATAGCCCCCATAGCTCATAAGGGGGTTCCAATGCCCTACATAGCCTCCAATGAGGGGAGAGCCATAAACCCCCTATAGGTGACAATGGGGATGCTGGGGACCCCCATAGACAGTACTCGGGGTTGCAATGATCCTATAGAGGTCACTCGGGGCCCATAGCTGATAACGGGGTCCAATGAGCCCCATGGCCAGTAATGGGGTGTCCATACCCCCCCATATCTCTCCCATAGCCCCATAGCTGCCTATATGCCCCCATAACCCCCATAGCTGGTAATGGGGTGCCCATAGTCCCCATATCCCCCCATAGCTGGTAATGGGGTCCCCATATGCCCCCCATACCCCCATAGCCAATAATGGGGTGCCCATACCA
>NW_026893442.1:27500-30000 GCF_033815535.1 Pezoporus flaviventris | reverse complement strand
CGTTGCAAAGCTGACTGTGTGCTGAAGATGCCCAGCACATGCTTTCCCTCCTGGCTCTTCGGCTCTGGGAGCAGAGGCCAGACGTTCGTGCTCTAATCGCTGTGCTACTTGGCAGCTCAGAGCAAGCTCCGTAGAGGTTGCATTCGAGTGGACTTTTAGGTATGAAACCGAGGAGCGACAGCAATGATGGTGACACCGTTGCAAAGCTAACTGTGTGCTGAAGATGCCCAGCACATGCTTTCCCTCCTGGCTCTTCGACTGTGGGAGCAGACGGCAACCCTAACCCTAACCCTAAAACTAACCCTAAGCCAACCCTAACCCTAACCCTAACCGTACCCCTAACCCTAAACCTAACCCTAAACCTAACCATAACCCTAACCCTAACCCTAACCCCTAAACCTAACCCTAACCCTAACCCTAACCCCTAACCCTAACCCCTAACCCTAACCCTAACACTAAGCTTTCACCAGCTTTCCCTCCTGGCTCTTCGATTGTGGGAGCAGACGGCAACTGTTCGTGCTCTACTCACTGTGCAGCTGGGCAGCCGAGAGCAAGCTCCGAAGAGGGTGCATTCAAATGGACCTTTAGGTATGAAAGCGAGGAGCGACAGCAATGATGGTGACACCGTTGCAAAGCTGACTGTGTGCTGAAGATGCCCAGCACATGCTTTCCCTCCTGGCTCTTCGGATCTGGGAGCAGAAGCCAGACGTTCGTGCACTAATCGTTCTGCCCCTGGGCAGCCGAGAACAAGCTTCGGAGAGGTTGCACTCAAATGGACTTTTAAGTATGAAAGCGAGGAGCGACAGCAATGATGGTGACACCGTTGCAAAGCTGACTGTGTGCTGAAGATGCCCAGCACATGCTTTCCCTCCTGGCTCTTCGGCTCTGGGAGCAGAGGCCAGACGTTCGTGCTCTAATCGCTGTGCTACTTGGCAGCTCAGAGCAAGCTCCGTAGAGGTTGCATTCGAGTGGACTTTTAGGTATGAAAGCGAGGAGCGAAAGCAATGATGGTGACACCGTTGCAAAGCTAACTGTGTGCTGAAGATGCCCAGCACATGCTTTCCCTCCTGGCTCTTCGACTGTGGGAGCAGACGGCAACCCTAACCCTAACCCTAACCCTAACCCTAAGCCAACCCTAACCCTAACCCTAACCCTACCCCTAACCCTAACCCTAACCCTACCCCTAACCCTAACCCTAAACCTAACCATAACCCTAACCCTAACCCTAACCCTAACCCTAACCCTAAGCTTTCACCAGCTTTCCCTCCTGGCTCTTCGATTGTGGGAGCAGACGGCAACTGTTCGTGCTCTACTCACTGTGCAGCTGGGCAGCCGAGAGCAAGCTCCGAAGAGGGTGCATTCAAATGGACCTTTAGGTATGAAAGCGAGGAGCGACAGCAATGATGGTGACACCGTTGCAAAGCTGACTGTGTGCTGAAGATGCCCAGCACATGCTTTCCCTCCGGGCTCTTCGGATCTGGGAGCAGAAGCCACACGTTCGTGCACTAATCGTTCTGCCCCTGGGCAGCCGAGAACAAGCTTCGGAGAGGTTGCACTCAAATGGACTTTTAAGTATGAAAGCGAGGAGCGACAGCAATGATGGTGACACCGTTGCAAAGCTGACTGTGTGCTGAAGATGCCCAGCACATGCTTTCCCTCCTGGCTCTTCGGCTCTGGGAGCAGAGGCCAGACGTTCGTGCTCTAATCGCTGTGCTACTTGGCAGCTCAGAGCAAGCTCCGTAGAGGTTGCATTCGAGTGGACTTTTAGGTATGAAACCGAGGAGCGAAAGCAATGATGGTGACACCGTTGCAAAGCTAACTGTGCGCTGAAGATGCCCAGCACATGCTTTCCCTCCTGGCTCTTCGACTGTGGGAGCAGACGGCAACCCTAACCCTAACCCTAACCCTAAACCTAAGCCAACCCTAACCCTAACCCTAACCCTACCCCTAACCCTAACCCTAACCCTAAACCTAACCATAATCCTAACCCTAACCCTAACCCCTAACCCTAACCCTAACCCTAACCCTAACCCCTAACCCTAACCCCTAACCCTAACCCTAACCCTAACACTAAGCTTTCACCAGCTTTCCCTCCTGGCTCTTCGATTGTGGGAGCAGACGGCAACTGTTCGTGCTCTACTCACTGTGCAGCTGGGCAGCCGAGAGCAGGCTCCGAAGAGGGTGCATTCAAATGGACCTTTAGGTATGAAAGCGAGGAGCGACAGCAATGATGGTGACACCGTTGCAAAGCTGACTGTGTGCTGAAGATGCCCAGCACATGCTTTCCCTCCTGGCTCTTCGGATCTGGGAGCAGAAGCCAGACGTTCGTGCACTAATCGTTCTGCCCCTGGGCAGCCGTGAACAAGCTTCGGAGAGGTTGCACTCAAATGGACTTTTAAGTATGAAAGCGAGGAGCGACAGCAATGATGGTGACACCGTTGCAAAGCTGACTGTGTGCTGAAGATGCCCAGCACATGCTTTCCCTCCTGGCTCTTCGGCT
>NW_026893442.1:5000-22500 GCF_033815535.1 Pezoporus flaviventris | reverse complement strand
GGTGACACCGTTGCAAAGCTGACTGTGTGCTGAAGATGCCCAGCACATGCTTTCCCTCCTGGCTCTTCGGCTCTGGGAGAAGAGGCCAGACGTTCGTGCTCTAATCGCTGTGCTACTTGGCAGCTCAGAGCAAGCTCCGTAGAGGTTGCATTCGAGTGGACTTTTAGGTAAGAAACCGAGGAGCGAAAGCAATGATGGTGACACCGTTGCAAAGCTAACTGTGTGCTGAAGATGCCCAGCACATGCTTTCCCTCCTGGCTCTTCGACTGTGGGAGCAGACGGCAACCCTAACCCTAACCCTAACCCTAACCCTAAGCCAACCCTAACCCTAACCCTAACCCTACCCCTAACCCTAACCCTAACCCTAAACCTAACCATAACCCTAACCCTAACCCTAACCACTAACCCTAACCCTAACCCTAACCCTAACACCTAACACTAACCCCTAACCCTAACCCTAACACTAAGCTTTCACCAGCTTTCCCTCCTGGCTCTTCGATTGTGGGAGCAGACGGCAACTGTTCGTGCTCTACTCACTGTGCAGCTGGGCAGCTGAGAGCAAGCTCCGAAGAGGGTGCATTCAAATGGACCTTTAGGTATGACACCGAGGAGCGACAGCAATGATGGTGACACCGTTGCAAAGCTGACTGTGTGCTGAAGATGCCCAGCACATGCTTTCCCTCCTGGCTCTTCGGATCTGGGAGCAGAAGCCAGACGTTCGTGCACTAATCGTTCTGCCCCTGGGCAGCCGAGAACAAGCTTCGGAGAGGTTGCACTCAAATGGACTTTTAAGTATGAAAGCGAGGAGCGACAGCAATGATGGTGACACCGTTGCAAAGCTGACTGTGTGCTGAAGATGCCCAGCACATGCTTTCCCTCCTGGCTCTTCGAATGTGGGAGCAGACGGCAACCGTTCGTGCTCTACTCACTGTGCTGCTGGGCAGCCGAGAGCAAGCTCCGAAGAGGGTGCTTTCAAATGGACGTTTAGGTATGAAAGCGAGGAGCGACAGCAATGATGGTGACACCGTTGCAAAGCTGACTGTGTGCTGAAGATGCCTAGCACATACTTTCCTTCCTGGCTCTTCGGCTCTAAGAGCAGAGGCCAGACGTTCATGCACTAATCACTGTGCCCCTGGGCACCCGAGAACAAGCTTTGGAGACGTTGCATTCAAATGGACTTTTACATATGAAACCGAGGAGCGACAGCAATGATGGTGACACCGTTGCAAAGCTGACTGTGTGCTGAAGATGCCCAGCACATGCTTTCCCTCCTGGCTCTTCGGCTCTGGGAGCAGAGGCCAGACGTTCATGCTCTACTGACTGTGCTGCTTGGCAGCCAAGAGCAACGAGCAGAGAAGTTGGATTCAAATGAACTTCTAGGTATGAAAGTGAGGAGCGACAGCAATGATGGAGGCACTGGGTCAAAGCTGACTGTGTGCAGAAGATTCAGAGCACCAGCTTTCCCTCCTGGCTCTTCGATTGTGGGAGCAGACGGCAATTGTTCGTGCTCTACTCACTGTGCAGCTGGGCAGCTGAGAGCAAGCTCCGAAGAGGGTGCATTCAAATGGACCTTTAGGTATGACACCGAGGAGCGACAGCAATGATGGTGACACCGTTGCAAAGCTGACTGTGTGCTGAAGATGCCCAGCACATGCTTTCCCTCCTGGCTCTTCGGCTCTGGGAGCAGAGGCCAGACGTTCGTGCTCTAATCGCTGTGCTACTTGGCAGCTCAGAGCAAGCTCCGTAGAGGTTGCATTCGAGTGGACTTTAAGGTATGAAACCGAGGAGCGACAGCAATGATGGTGACACCGTTGCAAAGCGAACTGTGTGCTGAAGATGCCCAGCACATGCTTTCCCTCCTGGCTCTTCGACTGTGGGAGGAGACGGCAACCGTTCGTGCTCTACTCACTGTGCTGCTGGGCAGCCGAGAGCAAGCTCCGAAGAGGGTGCATTCAAATGGACCTTTAGGTATGAAAGCGAGGAGCGACAGCAATGATGGTGACACCGTTGCAAAGCTGACTGTGTGCTGAAGATGCCCAGCACATGCTTTCCCTCCTGGCTCTTCGACTGTGGGAGCAGACGGCAACCCTAACCCTAACCCTAACCCTAACCCTAAGCCAACCCTAACCCTAACCCTAACCCTACCCCTAACCCTAACCCTAACCCTAAACCTAACCATAATCCTAACCCTAACCCTAACCCCTAACCCTAACCCTAACCCTAACCCTAACCCCTAACCCTAACCCCTAACCCTAACCCTAACCCTAACACTAAGCTTTCACCAGCTTTCCCTCCTGGCTCTTCGATTGTGGGAGCAGACGGCAACTGTTCGTGCTATCTACTCACTGTGCAGCTGGGCAGCGAGAGCAAGCTCCGAAGAGGGTGCATTCAAATGGACCTTTAGGTATGAAAGCGAGGAGCGACAGCAATGATGGTGACACCGTTGCAAAGCGAACTGTGTGCTGAAGATGCCCAGCACATGCTTTCCCTCCTGGCTCTTCGACTGTGGGAGGAGACGGCAACCGTTCGTGCTCTACTCACTGTGCTGCTGGGCAGCCGAGAGCAAGCTCCGAAGAGGGTGCATTCAAATGGACCTTTAGGTATGAAAGCGAGGAGCGACAGCAATGATGGTGACACCGTTGCAAAGCTGACTGTGTGCTGAAGATGCCCAGCACATGCTTTCCCTCCGGGCTCTTCGGATCTGGGAGCAGAAGCCACACGTTCGTGCACTAATCGTTCTGCCCCTGGGCAGCCGAGAACAAGCTTCGGAGAGGTTGCACTCAAAATGGACTTTTAAGTATGAAAGCGAGGAGCGACAGCAATGATGGTGACACCGTTGCAAAGCTGACTGTGTGCTGAAGATGCCCAGCACATGCTTTCCCTCCTGGCTCTTCGGCTCTGGGAGCAGAGGCCAGACGTTCGTGCTCTAATCGCTGTGCTACTTGGCAGCTCAGAGCAAGCTCCGTAGAGGTTGCATTCGAGTGGACTTTAAGGTATGAAACCGAGGAGCGACAGCAATGATGGTGACACCGTTGCAAAGCTGACTGTGTGCTGAAGATGCCCAGCACATGCTTTCCCTCCTGGCTCTTCGGCTCTGCGAGCAGAGGCCAGACGTTCGTGCTCTAATCGCTGTGCTACTTGGCAGCTCAGAGCAAGCTCCGTAGAGGTTGCATTCGAATGGACCTTTAGGTATGAAAGCGAGGAGCGACAGCAATGATGGTGACACCGTTGCAAAGCTGACTGTGTGCTGAAGATGCCCAGCACATGTTTTCCATCCTGGCTCTTCGGCTCTGGGAGCAGAGGCCAGACGTTCATGCTCTACTGACTGTGCTGCTGGGCAGCCAAGAGCAACGAGCTGAGAAGTTGGATTCAAATGAACTTCTATGTATGAAAGTGAGGAGCGACAGCAATGATGGACGCACTGGGTCAAAGCTGACTGTGTGCAGAAGATTCAGAGCACCAGCTTTCCCTCCGTGCTCTCCGATTGTGGGAGCAGACGGCAATTGTTCGTGCTCTACTCACTGTGCAGCTGGGCAGCTGAGAGCAAGCTCCGAAGAGGGTGCATTCAAATGGACCTTTAGGTATGACACCGAGGAGCGACAGCAATGATGGTGACACCGTTGCAAAGCTGACTGTGTGCTGAAGATGCCCAGCACATGCTTTCCCTCCTGGCTCTTCGGCTCTGGGAGCAGAGGCCAGACGTTCGTGCTCTAATCGCTGTGCTACTTGCAGCTCAGAGCAAGCTCCGTAGAGGTTGCATTCGAGTGGACTTTTAGGTATGAAACCGAGGAGCGAAAGCAATGATGGTGACACCGTTGCAAAGCTAACTGTGTGCTGAAGATGCCCAGCACATGCTTTCCCTCCTGGCTCTTCGACTGTGGGAGCAGACGGCAACCGTTCGTGCTCTACTCACTGTGCTGCTGGGCAGCCGAGAGCAAGCTCCGAAGAGGGTGCTTTCAAATGGACGTTTAGGTATGAAAGCGAGGAGCGACAGCAATGATGGTGACACCGTTGCAAAGCTGACTGTGTGCTGAAGATGCCCAGCACATGCTTTCCCTCCTGGCTCTTCGGCTCTGGGAGCAGAGGCCAGATGTTCGTGCACTAATCGCTGTGCTACTGGGCAGCTGAGAAGCACCTTTGGAGAGGTTGCATTCAAATGTACTTTTAGGTATGAAACCGAGGAGTGACAGCAATAATGGTGACAGCATTCCAAAGTTGACTGTGTGCTGAAGATGCGCAGCACATGCTTTCCCTCCTGGCTCTTCGGCTGTGGGAGCAGACGACAACCGTTCATGCTCTACTCACTGTGCTGCTGGGCAGCTCAGAGCAAGCTCCGTAGAGGTTGCATTCGAGTGGACTTTTAGGTATGAAACCGAGGAGCGACAGCAATGATGGTGACACCGTTGCAAAGCTAACTGTGTGCTGAAGATGCCCAGCACAAGCTTTCCCTCCTGGCTCTTCGACTGTGGGAGGAGACGGCAACCGTTCGTGCTCTACTCACTGTGCTGCTGGGCAGCCGAGAGCAAGCTCCGAAGAGGGTGCATTCAAATGGACCTTTAGGTATGAAAGCGAGGAGCGACAGCAATGATGGTGGACACCGTTGCAAAGCTGACTGTGTGCTGAAGATGCCAGCACATGCTTTCCTTCCTGGCTCTTCGGCTCTGGGAGCAGAGGCCAGACGTTCGTGCTCTAATCGCTGTGCTACTTGGCAGCTCAGAGCAAGCTCCGTAGAGGTTGCATTCGAGTGGACTTTTAGGTATGAAACCGAGGAGCGACAGCAATGATGGTGACACCGTTGCAAAGCTAACTGTGTGCTGAAGATGCCCAGCACATGCTTTCCCTCCTGGCTCTTCGACTGTGGGAGCAGACGGCAACCCTAACCCTAAGCCAACCCTAACCCTAACCCTACCCCTAACCCTAACCCTAACCCTAAACCTAACCATAAGCCTAACACTAACCCTAACCCCTAACCCTAACCCTAACCCTAACCCTAAACCTAACCCTAACCCCTAACCCTAACCCTAACCCTAACACTAAGCTTTCACCAGCTTTCCCTCCTGGCTCTTCGATTGTGGGAGCAGACGGCAACCCTAACCCTAAGCCAACCCTAACCCTAACCCCTAACCCTAACCCTAACCCTAACCCTAAACCTAACCATAACCCTAACCCTAACCCTAACCCTAACCCTAACCCTAACCCTAACCCCTACCCTAACCCCTAACCCTAACCCTAACCCTAACACTAAGCTTTCACCAGCTTTCCCTCCTGGCTCTTCGATTGTGGGAGCAGACGGCAACTGTTCGTGCTCTACTCACTGTGCAGCTGGGCAGCCGAGAGCAAGCTCCGAAGAGGTTGCATTCGAATGGACCTTTAGGTATGAAAGCGAGGAGCGACAGCAATGATGGTGACACCGTTGCAAAGCTGACTGTGTGCTGAAGATGCCCAGCACATGTTTTCCATCCTGGCTCTTCGGCTCTAAGAGCAGAGGCCAGACGTTCATGCACTAATCACTGTGCCCCTGGGCACCCGAGAACAAGCTTTGGAGACGTTGCATTCAAATGGACTTTTACATATGAAACCGAGGAGCGACAGCAATGATGGTGACACCGTTGCAAAGCTGACTGTGTGCTGAAGATGCCCAGCACATGCTTTCCTCCTGGCTCTTCGGCTCTGGGAGCAGAGGCCAGACGTTCATGCTCTACTGACTGTGCTGCTGGGCAGCCAAGAGCAACGAGCAGAGAAGTTGGATTCAAATGAACTTCTAGGTATGAAAGTGAGGAGCGACAGCAATGATGGACGCACTGGGTCAAAGCTGACTGTGTGCAGAAGATTCAGAGCACCAGCTTTCCCTCCGTGCAGACGGCAATTGTTCGTGCTCTACTCACTGTGCAGCTGGGCAGCTGAGAGCAAGCTCCGAAGAGGGTTCATTCAAATGGACCTTTAGGTATGACACCGAGGAGCGACAGCAATGATGGTGACACCGTTGCAAAGCTGACTGTGTGCTGAAGATGCCCAGCACATGCTTTCCCTCCTGGCTCTTCGGATCTGGGAGCAGAAGCCAGACGTTCGTGCACTAATCGTTCTGCCCCTGGGCAGCCGAGAACAAGCTTCGGAGAGGTTGCACTCAAATGGACTTTTAAGTATGAAAGCGAGGAGCGACAGCAATGATGGTGACACCGTTGCAAAGCTGACTGTGTGCTGAAGATGCCCAGCACATGCTTTCCCTCCTGGCTCTTCGGCTCTGGGAGCAGAGGCCAGATGTTCGTGCACTAATCGCTGAGCTACTGGGCAGCTGAGAAGCACCTTTGGAGAGGTTGCATTCAAATGTACTTTTAGGTATGAAACCGAGGAGTGACAGCAATAATGGTGACCGCATTGCAAAGTTGACTGTGTGCTGAAGATGCGCAGCACATGCTTTCCCTCCTGGCTCTTCGACTGTGGGAGCAGACGGCAACCGTTCGTGCTCTACTCACTGTGCTGCTGGGCAGCCGAGAGCAAGCTCTGAAGAGGGTGTATTCAAATGGACCTTTAGGTATGAAAGCGAGGAGCGACAGCAATGATGGTGACACCGTTGCAAAGCTGACTGTGTGCTGAAGATTCCCAGCACATGCTTTCCCTCCTGGCTCTTCGGATCTGGTAGCAGAAGCCAGAAGTTCGTGCACTAATCGCTGTGCTACTGGGCAGCTGAGAAGCAGCTTTGGAGAGGTTGCATTCAAATGTACTTTTAGGTATGAAACCGAGGAGTTACAGCAATAATGGTGACTGCATTGCAAAGCTGACTGTGTGCGGAAGATGCCCCGCACATGCTTTCCCTTCTGGCTCTTCGACTGTGGGAGCAGACGGCAACCCTAACCCTAACCCTAACCCTAACCCAACCCTAACCCTAACCCTAACCCTAACCTAACGCTAACCCAACCCTAACCCTAACCGTAACCCTAACCCTACCCCTAACCCTAACCCTAAACCTAACCATAACCCTAACCCTAACCCTAAACCCTAACCTTAACCCTAACCCTAACCCCTAACCCTAACCCTAACCCTAAGCTTTCACCAGCTTTCCCTCCTGGCTCTTCGATTGTGGGAGGAGACGGCAACTGTTCGTGCTCTACTCACTGTGCCTCTGGACAGCCAAGAGCAATGAGCGGAGAAGGTGGATTCAAATGAACTTCTAGGTATGAAAGTGAAAAGCGTCAGCAATGATGGAGGCACTGTTGCAAAGCTGACTGTGTGCTGAAGATGCCCAGCACATGCTTTCCCTCCTGCCTCTTCGGATCTGGGAGCAGAAGCCAGACCTTCGTGCACTAATCGTTCTGCGCCTGGGCAGCCGAGAACAAGCTTCGGAGAGGTTGCACTCAAATGGACTTTTAAGTATGAAAGCGAGGAGCGACAGCAATGATGGTGACACCGTTGCAAAGCTGACTGTGTGCTGAAGATGCCCAGCACATGCTTTCCCTCCTGGCTCTTCGGCTCTGGGAGCAGAGGCCAGACGTTCGTGCTCTAATCGCTGTGCTACTTGGCAGCTCAGAGCAAGCTCCGTAGAGGTTGCATTCGAGTGGACTTTTAGGTATGAAACCGAGGAGCGACAGCAATGATGGTGACACCGTTGCAAAGCTAACTGTGTGCTGAAGATGCCCAGCACATGCTTTCCCTCCTGGCTCTTCGACTGTGGGAGCAGACGGCAACCCTAACCCTAACCCTAACCCTAACCCTAAGCCAAACCTAACCCTAACCCTAACCCTACCCCTAACCCTAACCCTAAACCTAACCATAACCCTAACCCTAACCCTAAGCCAACCCTAACCCCAACCCTAACCCTACCCCTAACCCTAACCCTAACCCTAAACCTAACCATAACCCTAACCCTAACCCTAACCCCTAACCCTAACCCTAACCCTAACCCCTACCCTAACCCCTAACCCTAACCCTAACCCTAACACTAAGCTTTCACCAGCTTTCCCTCCTGGCTCTTCGATTGTGGGAGCAGACGGCAACTGTTCGTGCTCTACTCACTGTGCAGCTGGGCAGCCGAGAGCAAGCTCCGAAGAGGGTGCATTCAAATGGACCTTTAGGTATGAAAGCGAGGAGCGACAGCAATGATGGTGACACCGTTGCAAAGCTGACTGTGTGCTGAAGATGCCCAGCACATGCTTTCCCTCCTGGCTCTTCGGCTCTGGGAGAAGAGGCCAGACGTTCGTGCTCTAATCGCTGTGCTACTTGGCAGCTCAGAGCAAGCTCCGTAGAGGTTGCATTCGAGTGGACTTTTAGGTATGAAACCGAGGAGCGAAAGCAATGATTGTGACACCGTTGCAAAGCTAACTGTGTGCTGAAGATGCCCAGCACATGCTTTCCCTCCTGGCTCTTCGACTGTGGGAGCTGACGGCAACCGTTCGTGCTCTACTCACTGTGCTGCTGGGCAGCCGAGAGCAAGCTCTGAAGAGGGTGCATTCAAATGGACCTTTAGGTATGAAAGCGAGGAGCGACAGCAATGATGGTGACACCGTTGCAAAGCTGACTGTGTGCTGAAGATGCCCAGCACATGCTTTCCCTCCTGGCTCTTCGGCTCTGGGAGCAGAGGCCAGACGTTCGTGCTCTAATCGCTGTGCTACTTGGCAGCTCAGAGCAAGCTCCGTAGAGGTTGCATTCGAATGGACCTTTAGGTATGAAAGCGAGGAGCGACAGCAATGATGGTGACACCGTTGCAAAGCTGACTGTGTGCTGAAGATGCCCAGCACATGCTTTCCCTCCTGGCTCTTCGGCTCTGGGAGCAGAGGCCAGACGTTCGTGCTCTAATCGCTGTGCTACTTGGCAGCTCAGAGCAAGCTCCGTAGAGGTTGCATTCGAATGGACCTTTAGGTATGAAAGCGAGGAGCGACAGCAATGATGGTGACACCGTTGCAAAGCTGACTGTGTGCTGAAGATGCCCAGCACATGTTTTCCATCCTGGCTCTTCGGCTCTAAGAGCAGAGGCCAGACGTTCATGCACTAATCACTGTGCCCCTGGGCACCCGAGAACAAGCTTTGGAGACGTTGCATTCAAATGGACTTTTACATATGAAACCGAGGAGCGACAGCAATGATGGTGACACCGTTGCAAAGCTGACTGTGTGCTGAAGATGCCCAGCACATGCTTTCCCTCCTGGCTCTTCGGCTCTGGGAGCAGAGGCCAGACGTTCATGCTCTACTGACTGTGCTGCTGGGCAGCCAAGAGCAACGAGCTGAGAAGTTGGATTCAAATGAACTTCTAGGTATGAAAGTGAGGAGCGACAGCAATGATGGACGCACTGGGTCAAAGCTGACTGTGTGCAGAAGATTCAGAGCACCAGCTTTCCCTCCGTGCTCTCCGATTGTGGGAGCAGACGGCAATTGTTCGTGCTCTACTCACTGTGCAGCTGGGCAGCTGAGAGCAAGCTCCGAAGAGGGTGCATTCAAATGGACCTTTAGGTATGACACCGAGGAGCGACAGCAATGATGGTGACACCGTTGCAAAGCTGACTGTGTGCTGAAGATGCCCAGCACATGCTTTCCCTCCTGGCTCTTCGGCTCTGGGAGCAGAGGCCAGACGTTCGTGCTCTAATCGCTGTGCTACTTGCAGCTCAGAGCAAGCTCCGTAGAGGTTGCATTCGAGTGGACTTTTAGGTATGAAACCGAGGAGCGAAAGCAATGATGGTGACACCGTTGCAAAGCTAACTGTGTGCTGAAGATGCCCAGCACATGCTTTCCCTCCTGGCTCTTCGACTGTGGGAGCAGACGGCAACCGTTCGTGCTCTACTCACTGTGCTGCTGGGCAGCCGAGAGCAAGCTCCGAAGAGGGTGCTTTCAAATGGACGTTTAGGTATGAAAGCGAGGAGCGACAGCAATGATGGTGACACCGTTGCAAAGCTGACTGTGTGCTGAAGATGCCCAGCACATGCTTTCCCTCCTGGCTCTTCAGCTCTGGGAGCAGAGGCCAGATGTTCGTGCACTAATCGCTGTGCTACTGGGCAGCTGAGAAGCACCTTTGGAGAGGTTGCATTCAAATGTACTTTTAGGTATGAAACCGAGGAGTGACAGCAATAATGGTGACAGCATTCCAAAGTTGACTGTGTGCTGAAGATGCGCAGCACATGCTTTCCCTCCTGGCTCTTCGGCTGTGGGAGCAGACGACAACCGTTCATGCTCTACTCACTGTGCTGCTGGGCAGCTCAGAGCAAGCTCCGTAGAGGTTGCATTCGAGTGGACTTTTAGGTATGAAACCGAGGAGCGACAGCAATGATGGTGACACCGTTGCAAAGCTAACTGTGTGCTGAAGATGCCCAGCACATGCTTTCCCTCCTGGCTCTTCGACTGTGGGAGGAGACGGCAACCGTTCGTGCTCTACTCACTGTGCTGCTGGGCAGCCGAGAGCAAGCTCCGAAGAGGGTGCATTCAAATGGACCTTTAGGTATGAAAGCGAGGAGCGACAGCAATGATGGTGACACCGTTGCAAAGCTGACTGTGTGCTGAAGATGCCCAGCACATGCTTTCCTTCCTGGCTCTTCGGCTCTGGGAGCAGAGGCCAGACGTTCGTGCTCTAATCGCTGTGCTACTTGGCAGCTCAGAGCAAGCTCCGTAGAGGTTGCATTCGAGTGGACTTTTAGGTATGAAACCGAGGAGCGACAGCAATGATGGTGACACCGTTGCAAAGCTAACTGTGTGCTGAAGATGCCCAGCACATGCTTTCCCTCCTGGCTCTTCGACTGTGGGAGCAGACGGCAACCCTAACCCTAAGCCAACCCTAACCCTAACCCTAACCCTACCCCTAACCCTAACCCTAACCCTAAACCTAACCATAAGCCTAATACTAACCCTAACCCCTAACCCTAACCCTAACCCTAACCCTAAACCCTAACCCTAACCCCTAACCCTAACCCTAACCCTAACACTAAGCTTTCACCAGCTTTCCCTCCTGGCTCTTCGATTGTGGGAGCAGACGGCAACTGTTCGTGCTCTACTCACTGTGCAGCTGGGCAGCCGAGAGCAAGCTCCGAAGAGGGTGCATTCAAATGGACCTTTAGGTATGAAAGCGAGGAGCGACAGCAATGATGGTGACACCGTTGCAAAGCTGACTGTGTGCTGAAGATGCCCAGCACATGCTTTCCCTCCTGGCTCTTCGGCTCTGGGAGCAGAGGCCAGACGTTCGTGCTCTAATCGCTGTGCTACTTGGCAGCTCAGAGCAAGCTCCGTAGAGGTTGCATTCGAATGGACCTTTAGGTATGAAAGCGAGGAGCGACAGCAATGATGGTGACACCGTTGCAAAGCTGACTGTGTGCTGAAGATGCCCAGCACATGCTTTCCCTCCTGGCTCTTCGGCTCTGGGAGCAGAGGCCAGACGTTCGTGCTCTAATCGCTGTGCTACTTGGCAGCTCAGAGCAAGCTCCGTAGAGGTTGCATTCGAATGGACCTTTAGGTATGAAAGCGAGGAGCGACAGCAATGATGGTGACACCGTTGCAAAGCTGACTGTGTGCTGAAGATGCCCAGCACATGTTTTCCATCCTGGCTCTTCGGCTCTAAGAGCAGAGGCCAGACGTTCATGCACTAATCACTGTGCCCCTGGGCACCCGAGAACAAGCTTTGGAGACGTTGCATTCAAATGGACTTTTACATATGAAACCGAGGAGCGACAGCAATGATGGTGACACCGTTGCAAAGCTGACTGTGTGCTGAAGATGCCCAGCACATGCTTTCCCTCCTGGCTCTTCGGCTCTGGGAGCAGAGGCCAGACGTTCATGCTCTACTGACTGTGCTGCTGGGCAGCCAAGAGCAACGAGCAGAGAAGTTGGATTCAAATGAACTTCTAGGTATGAAAGTGAGGAGCGACAGCAATGATGGACGCACTGGGTCAAAGCTGACTGTGTGCAGAAGATTCAGAGCACCAGCTTTCCCTCCGTGCAGACGGCAATTGTTCGTGCTCTACTCACTGTGCAGCTGGGCAGCTGAGAGCAAGCTCCGAAGAGGGTTCATTCAAATGGACCTTTAGGTATGACACCGAGGAGCGACAGCAATGATGCTGACACCGTTGCAAAGCTGACTGTGTGCTGAAGATGCCCAGGACATGCTTTCCCTCCTGGCTCTTCGGCTCTGGGAGCAGAGGCCAGACGTTCGTGCTCTAATCGCTGTGCTACTTGGCAGCTCAGAGCAAGCTCCGTAGAGGTTGCATTCGAGTGGACTTTTAGGTATGAAACCGAGGAGCGACAGCAATGATGGTGACACCGTTGCAAAGCTGACTGTGTGCTGAAGATGCCCAGCACATGCTTTCCCTCCTGGCTTTTCAGCTCTGGGAGCAGAGGCCAGATGTTCGTGCACTAATCGCTGTGCTACTGGGCAGCTGAGAATCACCTTTGGAGAGGTTGCATTCAAATGTACTTTTAGGTATGAAACCGAGGAGTGACAGCAATAATGGTGACAGCATTCCAAAGTTGACTGTGTGCTGAAGATGCGCAGCACATGCTTTCCCTCCTGGCTCTTCGGCTGTGGGAGCAGACGACAACCGTTCGTGCTCTACTCACTGTGCTGCTGGGCAGCCGAGAGCAAGCTCTGAAGAGGGTGTATTCAAATGGACCTTTAGGTATGAAAGCGAGGAGCGACAGCAATGATGGTGACACCGTTGCAAAGCTGACTGTGTGCTGAAGATGCCCCGCACATGCTTTCCCTCATGGCTCTTCGACTGTGGGAGCAGACGGCAACCCTAACCATAACCCTAACCCTAACCCCAACCCTAAGCCAACCCTAACCCTAACCCTAACCCTAACCCTAACCCTAACCCTAACTCTAAACCTAACCCTAACCCTAACCCTAACCCTAACCCTAACCCTAACCCAACCCTAACCCTAACCCTAACCCTAACACTACCCCTAACCCTAACCCTAACCCTAACCCTAACCCTACCCCTAACCCTAACCCTAAACCTAACCATAACCCTAACCCTAACCCTAAACCCTAACCCTAACCCTAAACCTAACCCCTAACCCTAACCCTAACCCTAAGCTTTCACCAGCTTTCCCTCCTGGCTCTTCGATTGTGGGAGCAGACGGCAACTGTTCGTGCTCTACTCACTGTGCCTCTTTACAGCCAAGAGCAATGAGCGGAGAAGGTGGATTCAAATGAACTTCTAGGTATGAAAGTGAAAAGCGTCAGCAATGATGGAGGCACTGTTGCAAAGCTGACTGTGTGCTGAAGATGCCCAGCACATGCTTTCCCTCCTGGCTCTTCGGATCTGGGAGCAGAAGCCAGACCTTCGTGCACTAATCGTTCTGCCCCTGGGCAGCCGAGAACAAGCTTCAGAGAGGTTGCACTCAAATGGACTTTTAAGTATGAAACCGAGGAGCGACAGCAATGATGGTGACACCGTTGCAAAGCTGACTGTGTGCTGAAGATGCCCAGCACATGCTTTCCCTCCTGGCTCTTCGGCTCTGGGAGCAGAGGCCAGACGTTCGTGCTCTAATCGCTGTGCTACTTGGCAGCTCAGAGCAAGCTCCGTAGAGGTTGCATTCGAGTGGACTTTTAGGTATGAAACCGAGGAGCGACAGCAATGATGGTGACACCGTTGCAAAGCTAACTGTGTGCTGAAGATGCCCAGCACATGCTTTCCCTCCTGGCTCTTCGACTGTGGGAGGAGACGGCAACCGTTCGTGCTCTACTCACTGTGCTGCTGGGCAGCCGAGAGCAAGCTCCGAAGAGGGTGCATTCAAATGGACCTTTAGGTATGAAAGCGAGGAGGGACAGCAATGATGGTGACACCGTTGCAAAGCTGACTGTGTGCTGAAGATGCCCAGCACATGCTTTCCTTCCTGGCTCTTCGGCTCTGGGAGCAGAGGCCAGACGTTCGTGCTCTAATCGCTGTGCTACTTGGCAGCTCAGAGCAAGCTCCGTAGAGGTTGCATTCGAGTGGACTTTTAGGTATGAAACCGAGGAGCGACAGCAATGATGGTGACACCGTTGCAAAGCTAACTGTGTGCTGAAGATGCCCAGCACATGCTTTCCCTCCTGGCTCTTCGACTGTGGGAGCAGACGGCAACCCTAACCCTAACCCTAACCCTAAACCTAAGCCAATCCTAACCCTAACCCTAACCCTACCCCTAACCCTAACCCTAACCCTAAACCTAACCATAACCCTAACCCTAACCCTAACCCCTAACCCTAACCCTAACCCTAACCCTAACCCCTAACCCTAACCCCTAACCCTAACCCTAACCCCTAACCCTAACCCCTAACCCTAACCCTAACCCTAACACTAAGCTTTCACCAGCTTTCCCTCCTGGCTCTTCGATTGTGGGAACAGACGGCAACTGTTCGTGCTCTACTCACTGTGCAGCTGGGCAGCCGAGAGCAAGCTCCGAAGAGGGTGCATTCAAATGGACCTTTAGGTATGAAAGCGAGGAGCGACAGCAATGATGGTGACACCGTTGCAAAGCTGACTGTGTGCTGAAGATGCCCAGCACATGCTTTCCCTCCTGGCTCTTCGGATCTGGGAGCAGAAGCCAGACGTTCGTGCACTAATCGTTCTGCCCCTGGGCAGCCGAGAACAAGCTTCGGAGAGGTTGCACTCAAATGGACTTTAAAGTATTAAAGCGAGGAGCGACAGCAATGATGGTGACACCGTTGCAAAGCTGACTGTGTGCTGAAGATGAACAGCACATGCTTTCCCTCCTGGCTCTTCGGCTCTGGGAGAAGAGGCCAGACGTTCGTGCTCTAATCGCTGTGCTACTTGGCAGCTCAGAGCAAGCTCCGTAGAGGTTGCATTCGAGTGGACTTTTAGGTATGAAACCGAGGAGCGACAGCAATGATGGTGACACCGTTGCAAAGCTGACTGCGTGCTGAAGATGCCCAGCACATGCTTTCCCTCATGGCTCTTCCAGTGTGGGAGCAGACGGCAACCGTTCGTGCTCTACTGACTGTGCTGCTGGGCAGCCGAGAGCAAGCTCCGAAGAGGGTGCTTTCAAATGGACGTTTAGGTATGAAAGCGAGGAGCGACAGCAATGATGGTGACACCGTTGCAAAGCTGACTGTGTGCTGAAGATGCCCAGCACATGCTTTCCCTCCCGGCTCTTCGGATCTGGGAGCAGAAGCCAGAAGTTCGTGCACTAATCGCTGTGCTACTGGGTAGCTGAGAAGCAGCTTTGGAGAGGTTGCATTCAAATGCACTTTTAGGTATGAAACCGAGGAGTGACAGCAATAATGGTGACAGCATTGCAAAGCTGACTGTGTGCTGAAGATGCCCCGCACATGCTTTCCCTCCTGGCTCTTCGACTGTGGGAGCAGACAGCAAACCTAACCCTAACCCTAACCCTAACCCTAACCCTAACCCTAACCCAAACCTAACCCTAACCCTAACCCTAACCCTACCCCTAACCCTAACCCTAACCCTAACCCTAACCGTACCCCTAAACCTAACCCTAACCCAAAACCTAACCATAAACCTAACCCTAACCCTAACCCTAACCGTAACCCAACCCTAACCCTACCCCTAACCCTAACCCTAACCCTACCCCTTACCCTAACCCCTAACCCTCACCCGTAACCCTAACCCTAACCCTAACCCTAACCCTAGCCCTAACCCCTAACCGTACCCCAAACCCTAACCCTAACCCTAAACCTAACCATAACCCTAACCCTAACCCTAACCCTAAACCTAACCCAACCCTAACCCTAACCCTAACCCTAACCCTACCCCTAACCCTAAACCTAACCATAACCCTAACCCTAACCCTAACCCCTAACCCAAACCCTAACCCTAACCCCTAACCCTAACCATAACCCTAACCCTAACCCTAACGCTAACACTAACCCCTAACCCTAACCCTAACCCTAACCCTAACCCTAACCCTAACCTTTCACCAGCTTTCCCTCCTGGCTCTTCGATTGTGGGAGCAGACTGCAACTGTTCGTGCTCTACTCACTGTGCAGCTGGGCAGCCGAGAGCAAGCTCCGAAGAGGGTGCATTCAAATGGACCTTTAGGTATGAAAGCGAGGAGCGACAGCAATGATGGTGACACCGTTGCAAAGCTGACTGTGTGCTGAAGATGCCCAGCACATGCTTTCCCTCCTGGCTCTTCGGATCTGGGAGCAGAAGCCAGACGTTCGTGCACTAATCGTTCTGCCCCTGGGCAGCCGAGAACAAGCTTCGGAGAGGTTGCACTCAAATGGACGTTTACATATGAAACCGAGGAGCGACAGCACTGATGGTGACACCGTTGCAAAGCTGACTGTGTGCTGAAGATGCCCAGCACATGCTTTCCCTCCTGGCTCTTCGGCTCTGGGAGCAGAGGCCAGACGTTCATGCACTAATCGCTGAGCTACTGGGCAGCTGAGAAGCACCTTTGGAGAGGTTGCATTCAAATGTACTTTTAGGTATGAAACCGAGGAGTGACAGCAATAATGGTGACAGCATTGCTAAGCTGACTGTGTGCTGAAGATGCGCAGCACATGCTTTCCCTCCTGCCTCTTCGACTGTGG
The DNA here is from genome assembly GCF_033815535.1 of Pezoporus flaviventris. Taxonomy (NCBI): domain Eukaryota; kingdom Metazoa; phylum Chordata; class Aves; order Psittaciformes; family Psittacidae; genus Pezoporus; species Pezoporus flaviventris. The sequence goes on along the minus strand of NW_026893442.1, from coordinate 6,029 downwards.
GAGCAGACGTCAACCGTTCGTGCTCTACACACTGTGCTGCTGGGAAGCCGAGAGCTAGCTCTGAAGAGGGTGCATTCAAATGGACCTTTAGGTATGAAAGCGAGGAGCGAGAGCAATGATGGTGGCACCGTTGCAAAGCTGAATGTGTGCTGAAGATGCCCAGCACATGCTTTCCCTCCTGGCTCTTCGGCTCTGAGAGCAGAAGCCAGACGTTCGTGCACTAATCGCTCTGGCCCGGGGCAGCCGAGAACAAGCTTCGGAGAGGTTGCACTCAAATGGAGTTTTAAGTATGAAACCGAGGAGCGACAGCAATGATGGTGACGCCGTTGCAAAGCTGACTGTGTGCTGAAGATGCCCAGCACATGTTTTCCATCCTGGCTCTTCGGCTCTAAGAGCAGAGGCCAGATGTTCATGCACTAATCACTGTGCCCCTGGGCAGCCGAGAGCAAGCTTTGGAGACGTTGCATTCAAATGGACTTTTACATATGAAACCGAGGAGCGACAGCAGTGATGGTGACACCGTTGCAAAGCTGACTGTGTGCTGAAGATGCCCAGCACATGCTTTCCCTCCTGGCTCTTCGGCTCTGGGAGCAGAGGCCAGACGTTCGTGCTCTAATCGCTGTGCTACTTGGCAGCTCAGAGCAAGCTCCGTAGAGGTTGCATTCGAGTGGACTTTTAGGTATGAAACCGAGGAGCGACAGCAATGATGGTGACACCCTTGCAAAGCTAACTGTGTGCTGAAGATGCCCAGCACATGCTTTCCCTCCCGGCTCTTCGACTGTGGGAGCAGACGGCAACCGTTCGTGCTCTACTCACTGTGCTGCTGGGCAGCCGAGAGCAAGCTCCGAAGAGGGTGCATTCAAATGGACTTTTACATATGAAACCGAGGAGCGACAGCAATGATGGTGACACCGTTACAAAGCTGACTGTGTGCTGAAGATGCCCAGCACATGGTTTCCCTCCTGGCTCTTCGGCTCTGAGAGCAGAGGCCACACGTTCGTGCTCTACTGACTGTGCTTCTGGGCAGCC
>NW_026893441.1:0-36077 GCF_033815535.1 Pezoporus flaviventris | reverse complement strand
TCGCGTGCTTCCGACCAACGTTCCCGGTGTCAGCTTCGAAGCTCGTCCTGGCCCGGATCCTCAATCCCTCGCTTATTTCCCGGTGGCCGAGCTCTCCATCGTGGCCGCGCTTTACGCCCGTTTCACGGCGCAGATCCGAGGCGCCGTGGACCTGTCCCTGTACCCGCGACCCGAAGGGCTGTCGTCGCGGGAGCTCGTGCGGAAGGTGGCCGATGTCATCTGGAACAGCCTCAGCCGGTCTTACTTCAAGGATCGAGCGCATATCCAGTCCCTCTTCAGCTTCATCACGGGTGAGGGGGGGTCAATGGGGTTGGGTTGAGGGGGGTTCAGTGGGGTTGGGTTGAGGGGGGTTCAATGGGGTTGGGTTGAGTGGGGGTCAATGGGTTGGGTTGAGGGGGGTTCAATGGGGTTGGGTTTGGGTGGGTCAATGGGGTTGGGTTGAGGGGGGTTCAGTGGGGTTGGGTTGAGTGGGGTTCAATGGGGTTGGGTTTGGGTGGGTCAATGGGGTTGGGGTTGGGGGAGTTCAGTGGGGTTGGGTTGAGCGGGGTTCAATGGGGTTGGGTTGAGTGGGGGTCAATGGAGTTGGGTTTGGGTGGGTCAATGGGGTTGGGGTTGAGGGGGGTTCAATGGGGTTGGGTTTTGGGGGGTTCAGTGGGGTTGGGTTGAGGGGGGTTCAGTGGGGTTGGGTTGAGTGGGGTTCAATGGGGTTGGGTTTGGTTGGGTCAATGGGGTTGGGGTTGAGGGGGGTTCAGTGGGGTTAGGGTTGAGGGGTTCAATGGGGTTGGGTTTGGGGGGGTCAGTGGGGTTGGGGGGGTTCAATGGGGTTGGGGTTGGGGGGAGTTCAGTGGGGTTGGGTTGAGTGGGGTTCAATGGGGTTGGGTTTGGGGGGGTCAATGGGGTTGGGGGGGGTCAATGGGGTTGGGTTGATTGGGGTTCAATGGCGTTGGGTTTGGGAAGGTCAATTGGGTTGGGGTTGAGGGGGGTTCAGTGGGGTTAGGGTTGAGGGGGTTCAATGGGGTTGGGTTGAGGGGGGTTCAATGGGGTTGGGTTTGGGGGGGTCAATGGGGTTGGGGGGGTCAATGGGGTTGGGTTGAGGGGGGTTCAATGGGGTTGGGTTTGGGGAGGTCAATGGGGTTGGGTTTGGGTGGGTCAATGGGGTTGGGGTTGAGGGGGTTCAGTGGGGTTAGGGTTGAGGGGTTCAATGGGGTTGGGTTTGGGGGGTCAATGGGGTTGGGTTGAGGGGGGTTCAGTGGGATTGGGGTTGAGGGGGTTCAGTGGGGTTGGGTTGAGTGGGGTTCAATGGCGTTGGGTTTGGGTGGGTCAATGGGGTTGGGGTTGAGGGGGGTTCAGTGGGGTTGGGGTTGAGGGGTGTTCAGTGGGGTTGGGTTTGGGAAGGTCAATGGGGTTGGGGTTGGGGGGGGTTCAGTGGGGTTGGGGTTGGGAGGGGTTCAATGGGTTGGGTTTGGGGGGGTTCAATGGGGTTGGGTTGAGGGGGGTTCAATGGGGTTGGGTTTGCGGGGGGCTCAATGGGGTTGATGGGTGCCCCATGGGGATGTCTCCCTGTGTCTCTCTATGTGTGTCCCCATGTATTCCCATGGGTCCCTATATGTATCTCTATGTATCCCATGTATCCCTATGTATCCCTATGGGTGTCCCCATGTCCCTCAATGTCTCCTTATGGGTCCCTCAATGTCTCCCCATGGTTCCCCCCATGTCTCCCCATGGGTCCCTCAATGTCCCCCCATGTCCCTCAATGTCTCCCTATGGGTCCCTCAATGTCTACCCATATATCCCAATGTCTCCCTATGGTTCCCCCCATGTCTCCCATATATGTCAATGTCTCCCCATGTCCGCCCCCTATATCTCAATGTCTCCCTATGGTTAACCCCCATATATGCCAATGTCTCTCTATGGTTCCCCCCATGTATCTCAATGTCTCCCTATGGGTCCCTCAATGTCCCCCCATGTCCCTCAATGTCTCCTTATGAGTCCCTCAATGTCTCCCCATATATCCCAATGTCTCTCTATGGTTCCCCCCATGTATCTCAATGTCTCCCTATGGTCCCTCAATGTCCCCCATGTCCCTCAATGTCTCCTTATGAGTCCCTCAATGTCTCCCCATATATCCAATGTCTCCCTATGGTTCCCCCCATGGTTCCCCCCATATATCCCAATGTCTCCCCATATATCCCAATGTCTCTCTATGGTTCCCCCCATGGTTCCCCCCATATATCCCTATGTCTCCCCATATATCCCAATGTCTCTCTATGGTTCCCCCCATGTATCTCAATGTCTCCCTATGGGTCCCTCAATGTCCCCCCATGTCCCTCAATGTCTCCTTATGAGTCCCTCAATGTCTCCCCATATATCCCAATGTCTCTCTATGGTTCCCCCCATGGTTCCCCCCATATATCCCTATGTCTCCCCATATATCCCAATGTCTCCCTATGGTTCCCCCCATGTCTCTCTATGTCCCCCCATATATCCCAATGTCTCTCTATGGTTCCCCCCATGTCTCTCTATGGTTCCCCCCATGTCTCTCTATGGTTCCCCCCATGTCTCTCTATGGTTCCCCCCATGTCTCTCTATGGTTCCCCCATGTCTCTCTATGGTTCCCCAATGTCTCTCTATGGTTCCCCCATGTCTCTCTATGGTTCCCCCCATGTCTCTCTATGGTTCCCCCATGTCTCTCTATGGTTCCCCCATGTCTCTCTATGGTTCCCCCCATATATCCCAATGTCTCTCTATGGTTCCCCCATGTCTCTCTATGGTTCCCCCCATGTCTCTCTATGGTTCCCCCATGTCTCTCTATGGTTCCCCCATGTCTCTCTATGGTTCCCCCCATGTCTCTCTATGGTTCCCCCATGTCTCTCTATGGTTCCCCCCATGTCTCCCCATGGTTCCCCCATGTCTCTCTATGGTTCCCCCATGTCTCTCTATGGTTCCCCCATGTCTCTCTATGGTTCCCCCCATGTCTCCCCATGGTTCCCCCCATGTCTCCCCATGGTTCCCCCATGTCTCTCTATGTCCCCCCATATATCCCAATGTCTCTCTATGGTTCCCCCCATGTCTCTCTATGGTTCCCCCCATGTCTCTCTATGGTTCCCCCCATGTCTCTCTATGGTTCCCCCCATGTCTCTCTATGGTTCCCCAATGTCTCTCTATGGTTCCCCAATGTCTCCCCATGGTTCCCCCCATGTCTCCCCATGGTTCCCCCATGTCTCTCTATGGTTCCCCCATGTCTCTCTATGGTTCCCCCCATGTCTCTCTATGGTTCCCCAATGTCTCTCTATGGTTCCCCCATGTCTCTCTATGGTTCCCCCCATGTCTCCCCATGGTTCCCCCCATGTCTCTCTATGGTTCCCCCCATGTCTCTCTATGGTTCCCCAATGTCTCTCTATGGTTCCCCCATGTCTCTCTATGGTTCCCCCCATGTCTCCCCATGGTTCCCCCCATGTCTCTCTATGGTTCCCCCATGTCTCTCTATGGTTCCCCCATGTCTCTCTATGGTTCCCCCATGTCTCTCTATGGTTCCCCCATGTCTCTCTATGGTTCCCCCCATGTCTCCCCATGGTTCCCCCCATGTCTCCCCATGGTTCCCCCATGTCTCTCTATGGTTCCCCCATGTCTCTCTATGGTTCCCCCCATGTCTCTCTATGGTTCCCCAATGTCTCTCTATGGTTCCCCCATGTCTCTCTATGGTTCCCCCCATGTCTCTCTATGGTTCCCCAATGTCTCTCTATGGTTCCCCCATGTCTCTCTATGGTTCCCCAATGTCTCTCTATGGTTCCCCAATGTCTCCCCATGGTTCCCCCCATGTCTCCCCATGGTTCCCCCATGTCTCTCTATGGTTCCCCCATGTCTCTCTATGGTTCCCCCCATGTCTCTCTATGGTTCCCCAATGTCTCTCTATGGTTCCCCCATGTCTCTCTATGGTTCCCCCCATGTCTCCCCATGGTTCCCCCCATGTCTCTCTATGGTCCCCCCATGTCTCTCTATGGTTCCCCAATGTCTCTCTATGGTTCCCCCATGTCTCTCTATGGTTCCCCCCATGTCTCCCCATGGTTCCCCCCATGTCTCTCTATGGTTCCCCCATGTCTCTCTATGGTTCCCCCATGTCTCTCTATGGTTCCCCAATGTCTCTCTATGGTTCCCCCATGTCTCTCTATGGTTCCCCCCATGTCTCCCCATGGTTCCCCCATGTCTCTCTATGGTTCCCCAATGTCTCTCTATGGTTCCCCCCATGTCTCTCTATGGTTCCCCAATGTCTCTCTATGGTTCCCCAATGTCTCTCTATGGTTCCCCAATGTCTCTCTATGGTTCCCCCATGTCTCTCTATGGTTCCCCCCATACATCCCAATGTCTCTCTATGGTTCCCCCCATATATCCCAATGTCTCTCTATGGTTCCCCCATGTCTCTCTATGGTTCCCCAATGTCTCTCTATGGTTCCCCAATGTCTCTCTATGGTTCCCCAATGTCTCTCTATGGTTCCCCCATGTCTCTCTATGGTTCCCCCCATACATCCCAATGTCTCTCTATGGTTCCCCCCATATATCCCAATGTCTCTCTATGGTTCCCCCCATGTCTCTCTATGGTTCCCCCATGTCTCTCTATGGTTCCCCCATGTCTCTCTATGGTTCCCCCCATGTCTCTCTATGGTTCCCCCCATATATCCCAATGTCTCTCTATGGTTCCCCAATGTCTCTCTATGGTTCCCCAATGTCTCCCCATGGTTCCCCAACGTCTCCCCATGGTCCCCCCATGTCTCTCGCTGGCGCAGGCACGAAGCTGGACAGCTCCGGGGTGGCCTTCGCGGTGGTGGGCGCGTGCCAGGCGCTGGGGCTCCCCGACGTCCACCTCGCGCTCTCCGAGGACCACGCGTGGGTCGCGTTCGGGGCCGGGGGGCTGCAGACGGCCGAGGTCACGTGGCACGGCAAGGGGAACGAGGACCGCAGGGGGCAGAGCGTGGCGGCGGGCGTGGCAGAGAGGGTCAGACAGGGGTCAGCCGGGGGGCAGGGACAAGGCCATGGGGCAGGGATGGGGCCATGGGGCAGGGATGGGGCCATGGGGCGGGGATGGGGCCGTGGGGCGGGGATGGGGCCATGGGGCACAGATGGAGCCATGGGGCAGGGATGGGGCCATGGGGCACAGATGGAGCCATGGGTCAGGGACAAGGCCATGGGGCAGGGATGGAGCCATGGGGTGGGGATGGAGCCGTGGGGCAGGGATGGGTTCATGGGGCACGGATGGGGCCATGGGGCGGGGATGGGGCCATGGGGCAGGGATGGAGCCATGGGGCAGGGATGGAGCCATGGGGCAGGGATGGGGCCTTGGGGCACAGATGGAGCCATGGGGCAGGGATGGGGCCATGGGGCAGGGATGGGTTCATGGGGCACGGATGGGGCCATGGGGCGGGGATGGAGCCATGGGGCACAGATGGAGCCATGGGGCAGGGATGGGGCCATGGGGCAGGGATGGGGCCATGGGGCAGGGATGGGGCCATGGGGCGGGGATGGAGCCATGGGGCACGGATGGAGCCATGGGGCAGGGATGGGGCCATGGGGCACAGATGGAGCCATGGGGCAGGGATGGGGCCATGGGGCAGGGATGGGGCCATGGGGCAGGAATGGGCCTGTGGGGCAGGGATGGAGCCATGGGGCAGGGATGGGGCCATGGGGCAGGAATGGGCCTGTGGGGCAGGGATGGAGCCGTGGGGCAGGGATGGGGCCATGGGGCAGGAATGGGGTCATGGGGCAGGAATGGGGCTGAGGGCCTCTGAGGCAACCCCAAGGACCCAGATTGGGGCTGTTGGGGACCCAGAGGCAGGGAGAGCCATGGGGGGCACAGAGAGGGGACCCGGGGGGGGCCCAGGCCCATGCGTGCCCCCTGCCCCACACATCCCCGTGCCCCCCAGAGCTGGCTGTACCTGAAGGGCTCGTACCTGCGCTGCACGCGGCACATGGAGGTGGCCTTCATGGTGTGCGCCATCAACCCCTCCATCGACCTGCACACGGACAGCCTGGAGCTGCTGCAGCTCCAGCAGGTGTGGGGCGGCCGTGGGGTGGGTGTGGGGCAGCCGTGGGGTGGGTGTGGGGCAGCCATGGGGTGGGTGTGGGGCAGCTGTGGGGTGGGTGTGGGGTAGCCATGGGGCAGCAGTGGGGCGGGTGTGGGGCAGCAGTGGGGCGGGTGTGGGGCAGCCATGGTGCGTGTGTGGGGCAGCAGTGGGGTGTGTGGGGGGCAGCCATGGGGCAGGTGTAGGGCAGCAGTGGGGCAGGTGTGGGGCAGCCATGGGGTGGGTGTGAGGTGGGTGTGGGGCAGCCGTGGGGTGGGTGTGAGGTGGGTGTGGGGTAGCCATGGGGCAGGTGTGTGGCACCCATGGGGCAGCAGTGGGGTGGGTGTGGGGCAGCCATGGAGCAGCCATGGGGCAGCAGTGGGGTGGGTGTGGGCCAGCAGTGGGGTGGGTGTGGGGCACCCATGACACAGCAGTGGGGCGGGTGTGGGGCAGCCATGGGGCGGGTGTAGGGCAATAGTGGGGTGGGTGTGAGGTGTGTGTGGGGCAGCCATGGGGCAGCTGTGGGGTGGGTGTCGGGCAGCCATGTGGCAGGTGTGTGGCACCCGTGGGGCAGCAGTGGGGTGGGTATGGGGCAGCCATGGGGTGGGTGTGAGGTGGGTGTGGGGCAGCCGTGGGGCAGCTGTGGGGTAGGTGTGGGGTAGCCATGGGGCGGGTGTGTGGCACCCATGGGGCAGCAGTGGGGTGGGTGTGGGGCAGCTGTGGGGCAGGTGTGGGACAGCAGTGGGGCGGGTGTGGGGCAGCGATGGGGTGGGTGTGGGGCAGGTGTGGGGCAGCAGTGGGGCAGGTGTGGGGCACCCATGGGGCAGCAGTGGGGCGGGTGTGGGGAAGCCATGGGGCGGGTGTGAGGCACCCATGGGGCAGCAGTGGGGTGGGTGTGGGCCAGCAGTGGGGCGGGTGTGGGGCAGCCATGGCGTGGGTGTGGGGGGGGTGTGGGGTGGGTATGGGGCAGGGTGTGAGGCGGATGTGGGACAGCCGTGGGGCAGATGTGAGGCGGCCATGAGGCAGCAGTGGGGTGGGTGTGGGGCAGGTGTGGGGCAAGCGTGGGGCAGCAGTGGGGTGGGTATGGGGCAGGTGTGAGGCAGCTGTGGGGCGGGTGTGGGGCAGCAGTGGGGTGGGTGTGGGGCAGCCATGGGGCAGCAGTGGGGTGGGTATGTGGCGGGTGTGAGCCAGCTGTGGGGTATGTGTGGGGCGGGTGTGGGGCAGCCATAGGGCAGCCCAGCATCACCGCCCTCTCCCCTTGCAGCGCCTGCTCTGGCTGCTCTATGACATGGGCCACCTGGAGAGGTGAGCAGGGCCCCGACCTCCTATGGGGCTGCCTCCCCCCACCCGCCATGGGGCTGCCCCCCAACCTCCCCCACAGGTACCCCATGGCTCTGGGCAACCTGGCTGACCTGGAGGAGCTGGAACCCACCCCGGGCAGGCCTGACCCCCTCACCATCTACCACAAGGTGAGGTGTGGGGCTGGGCGCTATGGGGCTGGGCGCTATGGGGTGCTGTGGGGCTGACCTCCACCCCTGCCCCATAGGGCATCTCCTCGGCGCGGACCTACTACAACAACGAGCACATCTACCCCTACATGTACCTGGCCGGGTACCACTGCCGCAACAAGAACGTCAAGGAGGCGCTGGAGGCCTGGGCTGACACTGCCACCGTCATCCAGGAGTGAGCGGGGCTATGGGGCGCTATGGGGCGCTATGGGGCGCTATGGGGCTCACCCCCCCATCGGGGCTCTGGGGCAGCTGTGGGGCTGGGGGGCTCCGTGTCCCCCTTTTGGGTCTTCAACCCCTCTCCAAGGCATTGGGATAGCTCCAGTGCTAGCGCTATGGGGCAGCCCTGTGACAGCATCCTTGCCCCATAACCTGGGCCCTTGCCCCATAACTGCATCCATGTCCTGTGATTGCATTCCTGCCCCATAAGGGCATCCCTGTCCCATCATCTCGTTCTGCCCTATGACTGCATTCCTGCCCCATAACTGCATCAGTGTCCCATAACCTGGTCCTGCCCCATAACCACATCCATGGCCAATAACCTGCCCCTGCCCCATGACCCGGTCCTGCCCTCTAACTCCCTCCCCACCCCACAACCAGCTCCCTGCCCCATGACCCGGTCCTGCCCCATAACCACATCCGTGCCCCATAACCTGGCCCTACCCCATGACCCGGTCCTGCCCCCTACCTCCCTCCCTGCCCCACAGCCTGGCCCTGCCCCATGACCCAGTCCTGCCCCATAACTGCATCCCTACCCCATAACCTGGCTCTGCCCCATGACCCGGTCCTGCCCCATAACCACATCCATGACCCACAACCTGGCCCTGCCCCATGACCCAATCCTGCCCCATAACTGCATCCATGCCCCAAAACCTGCTCCCTGCCCCATGACCCAGTCCTGCCCCATAACCGCATCCCATAACCTGGCTCTGCCCCACGACCCGGTCCTGCCCCTTAAGCGCATCTGTGCCCCATAACTTGGTCCTGTCCCCTAACCGCATCCGTGCCCCATAACCTGGCCCTGCCCCATGACCTGGTCCTGCCCCCTAACTCCCTCCCTGCCCCACATCCTGCTCCCTGCCCCATGACCCGGTCCTGCCCCCTAACTCCCTCCCTGCCCCATAACCTGGCCCTGCCCCATGACCCGGTCCTGCCCCATAACCTCATCCGTGCCCCATAACCTGGCCCTACCCCATGACCCGGTCCTGCCCCCTAACTCCCTCCCTGCCCCACAACCTGGTCCCTGCCCCATGACCCGGTCCTGCCCCATAACCGCATCCGTGCCCCATAAGCTGGCCCTGCCCCATGACCCGGTCCTGCCCCATAACCACATCCGTGCCCCATAACCTGGCCCTACCCCATGACCCGGTCCTGCCCCCTAACTCCCTCCCTGCCCCACAACCTGCTCCCTGCCCCATGACCCGGTCCTGCCCCATAACCGCATCCGTGCCCCATAAGCTGGCCCTGCCCCATGACCCGGTCCTGCCCCATAACCTCATCCATGCCCCATAACCTGGCCCTACCCCATGACCCGGTCCTGCCCCCTAACTCCCTCCCTGCCCCACAACCTGGTCCCTGCCCCATGACCCGGTCCTGCCCCATAACCGCAACCGTGCCCCATAAGCTGGCCCTGCCCCATGACCCGGTCCTGCCCCATAACCACATCCGTGCCCCATAACCTGGCCCTACCCCATGACCCGGTCCTGCCCCCTAACTCCCTCCCTGCCCCACAGCCTGGTCCCTGCCCCATGACCCAGTCCTGCCCCATAACTGCATCCCTACCCCATAACCTGGCTCTGCCCCATGACCCGGTCCTGCCCCATAACCACATCCATGCCCCACAACCTGGCCCTGCCCCCTAACCGCATCCATGCCCCATAACCTGGCCCTGCCCCATGACCCGGTCCTGCCCCATAACCACATCCATGCCCCATAACCTGGCCCTACCCCATGACCCGGTCCTGCCCCCATAACCTGGTCCTGCCCCACATCCTGCTCCCTGCCCCATGACCCGGTCCTGCCCCATAACTCCCCCCGTGCCCCACATCCTGCTCCCTGCCCCATGACCCGGTCCTGCCCCCTAACTCCCCCCGTGCCCCACATCGCGCTCCCTGCCCCACATCCTGCTCCCTGCCCCATGACCCGGTCCTGCCCCATAACCGCATCCGTGCCCCATAAGCTGGCCCTGCCCCATGACCCGGTCCTGCCCCATAACCGCATCCGTGCCCCATAAGCTGGCCCTGCCCCATGACCCGGTCCTGCCCCCTAACTCCCCCCGTGCCCCACATCCCGCTCCCTGCCCCACAGCTACAACTACTGCCGGGAGGACGAGGAGATCTACAAGGAGTTCTTTGACGTGGCCAACGACGTCATCCCCAACCTGCTCAAGGAGGCGGCCAACGCCGAGCCCCCCGGCGAGGGGGACCCCGAGGTGAGGGGGGTGGGGGGCACATTTGGGGTTGCCCATTGGCGGTGGTGCCCGATGGATGCACCCCCATGTACCCCAATGCAGCCCCATGTACCCCAGTGTAGCCCCATATACACCAATGTAGCCCCATATACACCAATGCACCCCCATGTACCCCAATGCAGCCCCAATGCACCCCCATGTACCCCAATGCACCCCAATGTACCCCAATGCAGCCCCATGTACCCCAATGTAGCCCCATGTACCCCAATGCACCCCCATGTACCCCAATGCAGCCCCATGTACCCCAGTGTAGCCCCATATACACCAATGTAGCCCCATATACACCAATGCAGCCCCATGTACCCCAATGTAGCCCCATGTACCCCAATGCACACCCATGTACCCCAATGTACCCCAATGTAGCCCCATATACACTAATGTAGCCCCATATACACCAATGCACCCCCATGTACCCCAATGTAGCCCCATATACACCAATGCACCCCCATGTACCCCTGTGCACCCCCATATACCCCAATGCACCCCCATGTACCCCAATGCACCCCCATGTACCCCTGTGCACCCCCATGTACCCCAATGCACCCCCATGTACCCCAATGCAGCCCCATGTACCCCAATGCACACCCATGTACCCCAATGCACCCCCATGTACCCCAGTGCACCCCCATGTACCCCAATGCACCCCCATGTACCCCAATGTAGCCCCATGTACCCCAATGCACCCCCATGTACCCCAGTGCACCCCCATGTACCCCAATGCACCCCCATATACACCAATGTAGCCCCATATACACCAATGCACCCCCATGTACCCCAATGCACCCCCATGTACCCGCCCCATCCATTGACCCCACCCCACTCATTGACCCCACCCCACTCATTGACCCCACCCCACTCATTGACCCCACCCCATCCATTGACCCCACCCCATCCATTGACCCCACCCCACTCATTGACCCCACCCCATCCATTGACCCCACCCCATCCATTGACCCCACCCCACTCATTGACCCCACCCCTCCATTGACCCCACCCCACTCATTGACCCCACCCCATCCATTGACCCCACCCCGTCCATTGTCCCCACCCATCCATTGACCCCGCCCCATCCATTGACCCACCCCATCCATTGACCCCACCCCATCCATTGTCCCCACCCATCCATTGACCGCACCCCATCCATTGACCCCACCCCATCCATTGACCCCGCCCCATCCATTGACCCCGCCCCATCCATTGACCCCACCCCATCCATTGACCCCACCCCGTCCATTGACCCCCACCCCATCCATTGACCCCACCCCATCCATTGACCGCACCCCATCCATTGACCCCACCCCACTCATTGACCCCACCCCTCCATTGACCCCACCCCATCCATTGACCCCACCCCGTCCATTGACCCCACCCCACTCATTGACCCCCACCCCATCCATTGACCCCACCCCATCCATTGACCCCACCCCACTCATTGACCCCACCCCACTCATTGACCCCACCCATCCATTGACCCCACCCATTGACCCCACCCCACTCATTGACCCCACCCCATCCATTGACCCCACCCATCCATTGACCCCACCCCGTCCATTGACCCCACCCCATCCATTGACCCCACCCCACTCATTGACCCCACCCCATCCATTGACCCCACCCATCCATTGACCCCACCCCGTCCATTGACCCCACCCCTCATTGACCCCACCCCACTCATTGACCCTGCCCCATCCATTGACCCCACCCCTCCATTGACCCCACCCCACTCATTGACCCCACGCCTTCCATTGACCCCACCCCATCCATTGACTGCACCCCATTCATTGACCCCGCCCCATCCATTGACCCCACCCCACTCATTGACCCCACCCCACTCATTGACCCCGCCCCATCCATTGTCCCCACCCATCCATTGACCCCGCCCCATCCATTGACCCCACCCCACTCATTGACCCCACCCCGTCCATTGACCCCACCCCATCCATTGACCCCACCCCATCCATTGACCCCACCCCACTCATTGACCCCACCCCACTCATTGACCCCACCCCACTCATTGACCCCACCCATCCATTGACCCCACCCATTGACCCCACCCCACTCATTGACCCCACCCCATCCATTGACCCCACCCATCCATTGACCCCACCCCATCCATTGACCCCACCCCATCCATTGACCTCACCCATCCATTGACCCCGCCCCATCCATTGACCCCACCCCACCCATTGACCCCACCCCATCCATTGACCCCACCCCACTCATTGACCCCACCCAACCATTGACCCCGCCCCACTCATTGACCCCACCCCATCCATTGACCCCACCCCACTCATTGACCCCACCCCATCCATTGACCCCGCCCCATCCATTGACCCTGCCCCTTCCATTGACCCCGCCCCACTCATTGACCCCACCCATCCATTGACCCCGCCCCCTCCCCTCCCCAGGCCCCTCCCACCGCGGCGGGGGCGGGGCCGGTGTCCGCCCTGCAGGACCCCGAGTGCTTCGCGCATCTCCTGCGCTTCTACGACGGGATCTGCAAGTGGGAGGAGGGGAGCCCCACGCCCGTGCTGCACGTGGGCTGGGCCACGTTCCTCGTGCAGTCCCTGGGCCGCTTCGACGGGCAGGTGGGGGGGGGCTGGGGGACACGAGAGGGGTTTGGGGGGGTCCTGGGGGGGATTTTTGGTGTCCTGAGGGCGGTTTTGGGGTCCTGAGGGGGGTTTTGGGGTCCTGAAGGGTTTTTTTGGGGGGGTGGTGCGGTTTGGGGGTCCCTGGGGGATATTGGGGGCGCTGGGCACCCCCCGCGCTGTCACACATGGGCTGGGCCAGGTTCCTCGTGCAGTCCCTGGGCCGCTTCGACCGGCAGGTTGGGGGGGGCTGGGGGGCACGGGAGGGGTTTGGGGGGGTCCTGATGGGGGTTTTGGGGTCCTGAGGGCGGTTTTGGGGTCCTGAAGGGTTTTTTGGGGGGGTTGGTGCAGTTTGGGGGTCCCTGGGGGGTGTTTGGGGCGCTGGGTACCCCCCCGCGCTGTCACACATGGGCTGGGCCACGTTCCTCGTGCAGTCCCTGGGCCGCTTCGACGGGCAGGTGGGGGGGGGCTGGGGGACACGAGAGGGGTTTGGGGGGGTCCTGGGGGGGATTTTTGGGGTCCTGAGGGCGGTTTTGGGGTCCTGAGGGGGGTTTTGGGGTCCTGAAGGGTTTTTTTGGGGGGGTGGTGCGGTTTGGGGGTCCCTGGGGGATATTGGGGGCGCTGGGCACCCCCCGCGCTGTCACACATGGGCTGGGCCAGGTTCCTCGTGCAGTCCCTGGGCCGCTTCGACCGGCAGGTTGGGGGGGGCTGGGGGGCACGGGAGGGGTTTGGGGGGGTCCTGATGGGGGTTTTGGGGTCCTGAGGGCGGTTTTGGGGTCCTGAAGGGTTTTTTTGGGGGGTTGGTGCAGTTTGGGGGTCCCTGGGGGGTGTTTGGGGCGCTGGGTACCCCCCCGCGCTGTCACACATGGGCTGGGCCACGTTCCTCGTGCAGTCCCTGGGCCGCTTCGACGGGCAGGTGGGGGGGGGCTGGGGGACACGAGAGGGGTTTGGGGGGGTCCTGGGGGGGATTTTTGGGGTCCTGAGGGCGGTTTTGGGGTCCTGAGGGGGGTTTTGGGGTCCTGAAGGGTTTTTTTGGGGGGGTGGTGCGGTTTGGGGGTCCCTGGGGGATATTGGGGGCGCTGGGCACCCCCCGCGCTGTCACACATGGGCTGGGCCAGGTTCATCGTGCGGTCCCTGGGCCGCTTCGACGGGCAGGTGGGGGGGGGGGCATGGGATGGGGTTGGGGGGGGTCCTAGGGGGGGTTTAGGGTCCTGAGGGGGATTTGGGGGTCCTAAAGGGGGTTTTGGGGGTCCTAAAGGGGGGTTTGGGGGTCTTTGGGGAGAGTTGGTGCGGTTTGGGGGTGCCTGGTGGGTGTTGGGGGCGCTGGGCACCCCCCCGCGCTGTCACACATGGGCTGGACCAGGTTCCTCGTGCAGTCCCTGGGCCGCTTCGACGGGCAGGTGGGGGGGGGGCTGGGGGACACGGGAGGGGTTTGGGGGGGTCCTGGGGGGGATTTTTGGGGTCCTGAGGGGGGTTTTAGGGTCCTGAGTGGGGTTTTGGGGGTCCTGAAGGGTTTTTGGGGGGGGGGTTGGTGCGGTTTGGGGGTCCCTGGGGGGTGTTGGGGGCGCTGGGCACCCCCCCTGTGCTGTCACACATGGGCTGGACCACGTGCCTCATGCAGGGGGGTCCTGGGGAGGGGGGGGTGTCCTGAGGGGGGTGCTTCGATGGGGGGGGAGCACAGGATGGAGAGCATGGAATGGGGTTGGGGGGGGTCCTAAGGGGGGGGTTGGGGTGCTGAGGAAGGTTTTGGGGTCCTGAAGGCTTTTTGGAGGGGTCTTTGGGGGGCGTTGGTGCGGTTTGGGGGTCCCTGGGGGGTGTTGGGGGCGCTGGGCACCCCCCCGCGCTGTCACATATGGGCTGGGCCACGTGCCTTGTGCAGTCACTGGGGTGCTTCGACGGGGGGGGGGGCACAGGATGGGGAGCATGGAATGGGGTTGGGGGGGGTCCTGAGGGGGGTTTTGGGGTCCTAAAGGGGATTTTGGGGGTCCTGAAGGGGGTTTTGGGGGTCCTGAAGGGGTTTTGGGGGGGGTTGGTGCTGTTTGGAGGTCCCTGGGGGGTGTTTGGGGCGCTGGCTGCTTCCATGGGCAGGTGTGGGGGGGGACACGGGGTGCACGGGGGGGGTTTGGGGGGGTCCTGGAGGGGGCTTGGGGACCCCAGAGCTCTGCGTCCACCCCCTCCCTGGTGAGGTCTGGGATGGTCTCGGAGTCCCCCAATGCCCCCCAGTGTCTTTAATCCCCCCCATAGTGTCCCTATTGCCCCCCCAGTGTCCCTATTGCCCCCATAGTGTTTCTATTGACCCCCGATATCCCTGTTGCCCCCCACAGTGTCCTTATTGCCCCTATAGTGTCCCTATTGCCGCCCATCATGTCCCTTTTGCCCCCATAGTGTCCTTATTGCACCCCCAATGTCCCTTTTGCCCCCAGTGTCCCTATTGTACCCCCATTGTCTCCATTGTCCCCATAGTGTCCCTATTGCCCCTGTAGTGTCCCTATCGCCCCCATAGTGTCCTTATTGCACCTCAATGTCCCTATGGTCCCCATAGTGTCCTTATTGCACCCCCAATGTCCTTAGTGCACCCCAATGTCCCTATTGCCCCCATCGTGTCCTTATTGCCCCCCCAATGTCTCCATTGCCCCCATAGTGTCCCTATTGCCCCTGTAGTGTCCTTATTGCACCCCCAATGTCTCCATTGCCCCCATAGTGTCCCTATTGCCCCCCAATGTCCCTATTGCCCCCAGTGTCCCTATTGCCTCCCAATGTCCCTATTGCCCCCATAGTGTCCTTATTGCACCCCCAATGTCTCCATTGCCCCCATAGTGTCCATATTGCCCCCCAATGTCCCTATTGCCCCCAGTGTCCCTATTGCCCCCATAGTGTCCTTATTGCACCCCCAATGTCTCCATTGCCCCCATAGTGTCCATATTGCCCCCCAATGTCCCTATTGCCTCCCAATGTCCCTATTGCCCCCATAGTGTCCTTATTGCACCCCCAATGTCTCCATTGCCCCCATAGTGTCCCTATTGCCCCCCAATGTCCCTATTGCCCCCATAGTGTCCCTATTGCACCCCCAATGTCTCCATTGCCCCCATAGTGTCCCTATTGCCGCCCATCATGTCCCTTTTGCCCCCATAGTGTCCTTATTGCACCCCAATGTCCCTTTTGCCCCCATAGTGTCCCTATTGTATCCCCAATGTTTCCATTGCCCCCATAGTGTCCTTATTGCACCTCCAATGTTCCTATTGCCCCCATAGTGTCCTTATTGCACCCCCAATGTCCCTATTGCCCCCATAGTGTCCTTATTGCCCACACAATGTCCCTATTGCCCCCATAGCGTACCTATTGCCCCTGTAGTTTCCTTATTGCACCCCCATAGTGTCCCTATTGCCCCCCCAATGTCTCCATTGCCCCCATAGTGTTCCTATTGCCCCCCCCAATGTCTCCATTGCCCCCATTGTATCCCTATTGCCCCTGTAGTGTCCCTATTGCACCCCAATGTCCTTAGTGCCCCCCCAATGTCCCTATTGCCCCCATAGTGTCCCTATTGCCCCCATAGTGTCCCTATTGCCCCCGTAGTGTCCCTATTGCCCCTGTAGTGTCCCTATTGCCCCCATAGTGTCCTTATTGCACCCCCAATGTCTCATTGCCCCCATTGTATCCCTATTGCCCCTGTAGTGTCCCTATTGCACCCCAATGTCCTTAGTGCCCCCCCAATGTCCCTATTGCCCCCCCCCAATGTCCCTATTGCCCCCATCGAGCCTCCGTTGCCCCCAGGTCCGCCAGCGGGTGACGCTGGTGTCGCGGGACGCGGAACCCCCCGAGGACGAGGACCCTGGCGGGGACGAGGCCCGCGACAGCCGCCGGCGGGGTCCGCGCCGCGAGTCCAAACCGGAGGAGCCGCCGCAGCCCAAGAAGGGCCCGGAGCGGCGGCGGGCGCTAGGACCCCGCAGCGAGGACCCCGCCAGCGCCGTTCCCGCTGCCGCCACCGCTCCCCCCGCCGCAACCCCAGCGGGTCCGAACGTCGCGGGTTCGAGTCCCGCTTCCTCCAGCTCCGGTACACCGGGACCGGGACCGGTGGAACCGGCGGGGCCGGTGCTGCTGTTCCAGAGCCAGAAGATGCGCGGGATGAAGGATCTGCTGCGGGCCCCCAAGATCAACTCCAGCGCCATCAAACTGCAGCTCACGGCGCAGTCCCAGGTCCAGCTCAAGAAGCAGAAAGTGGCCCCCAGTGACTACACCTTGGCCTTCCTCAAGCGGCCCCGAAAGGGGCTCTGAGACCGCCGCGTGTCCCCCCCGTCCCCCCCGAGTTATGGGGGGGAAATGGGGATGGGGAGGGGGGGAAATGGGGAGGGAAAGGGGGAATGGGGATCCTATGGAGGGGTAGAGAGAGGTTTGGGGTAAAATGTACCCCGTGCACCCCAATATACCACCCTATACCCCAATGCACCCCTTATACCCCCGTGCACCCCATATACCCCAGTATACCACCATATACCCCCGTGCACCCCATATACCCCAGTATACCATCATATACCCCCGTGCACCCCAATATACCACCCTATACCCCAATGCACCCCATATACCCCAGTATACCATCGTATACCCCCATGCACCCCAATATACCACCCTATACCCCAGTGCACCCCATATACCCCAGTATACCATCGTATACCCCCGTGCACCCCAATATACCACCCTATACCCCAGTGCACCCCATATACCCCAGTGTACCCCGATATACCCCAATATACTCCTATATACCCCAATGCACCACATATACCCCCCCATATACCCCAGTGCACCTCCATATGCACCCCAAGTGGGATGCGAATGAAGTTGGGGTACGGGGGGGGGTAAATAGGGACTCGGGGGGGGGGATGGAGGTGAAGGGTTTGGGGTGGGGGGGGGTGTGGGGTGCAGGAGGGGCTCTAGGATGGGCTGGGGGTGCAAAGGGGGAGTTGGGATTTGGGGGGGGGGAGTTAGGGTGAAGCTGCCCCCTCCCCCCGTGGCCTGGGGATGGAGATTGGGGGGGGGGGGGGGCACACAAGGGATTTGGGGTGCAATGAGGACACCAGGACCCCATGGGGGATGGGGGGTGGGGGGCGTGTCCTATCCCACCCCCTCAGCCAATAAACTGTGAGCTTTTTGCCTCTCTCACTCCTTGTATGGGGTGGGGGGCGGAGCCTGGGTTGGGGGTCGGGAATTTGGGGAGGGGGGGCACAGGATTTGGGGGTTTCCCCCCCAATGTCCGAGATTGGGGACAGCGGAGACCACGAATGGGGGGGACCTGGGGGGGGATGGGGGGGATGAGCTCAGGGCCCCCCAAAAATGGGGAGGGGGGGAAATGGGGGGGGCTGGGGGGGGGGTCAAAGTAAGGGGGGGTCGGGGGGGGGGGGAGTAATCGGCTGAACTCTCGCGATACTTCCCCGCGAGGTTTCTGGTCTCGCCCCCTCCCCGCCTCCTCAGCCAATCAGCGGGCGCCTTCCCTGAGAGACAGCAGCGCGGGCCAATCGCGCGGCTCGCAGCCTGAGCCCAATGAGGAGCGAGGCAGGCGCCGACGTCAGGCACGCCCTGCACGGGGTCTCCCGACCCCTCCCACGCGGGGCCGCGGGGTGGGGCGGAGCGCAGCCAATGGCATCGCACGGCCGCTGAGCGACGTCTCCCTCCGCCAATCCCGTTCGCCGCCTCCCGGACACCCATCCCCGCCCCGCGTCCTTCCACCTTCATCCTATCCGCGCCGCGCCCGCTCCGACGGACACCAGCCTCAGCCAATCAGCGGTCCAGACAGCTCTGATTGACACCCGTCCCAACCAATAGGCGCCGCGCGCGCCTAGCGGGCGGTGTGGAAGGTTCGCGAAGCCCGGCGGCCGAGGGGAGGCTCTATGGCGACCGGGGCGAACGCCACGCCGCTGGGCAAGCTCCACCCGCCGCCGCCGCCGCCGCCGGGGCAGCCCGGCTTCCCGCTGCCGCCGCCCCCCGGCCTCGTCCTGCCCGGCTCCGGCCCCGGTCCCGGCCCGGCCCCCGCCGCGCTGCTCGGCCCCATGGCGGCCGCCGCGTACCCGTTCGCCGCGCTCCCTCCGCCGCCTCCTCCTCCGCCGCCACCGCCGCCGCCGCCGCAGCCTCAGGCGCAGCAGCAGCCGCCGCCCCCCCCTCCTCCGCCGCCGCCGCCGCCGTCGGCTCAGCAGCAGCAACCGCAGCAGCAGCAGCAACAACAACCGCAGGCGGCCTCCGCCCCGCAGCAGCAACAGCAGCCGCCGGCCTCGGCCCCCAACGCCCCGCAGCAGCCGCCGCCGGCCCCCGGCGCCGCTCCCTACGGGCAGTACCGCTTCCCTTCGCCGCCGCCCGGCCACGACCCGCCACAGGCTCCGCAGGCAGCAGCGGCCCCGCCGGCCGCCGCTCCCCCAGCCCCTCCTCCGCAGCAACAACCGCAGCCCGGGGGCCCTGCGCAGGCCCCGCCGGCGGCCCCGCTCCAACAGCGCCCGGATGAGAGCGGGCCCGGCGGGGGGGGAGCGGGAGCGGGGCCGCAGAACGAAGCCGCCGCGCGGGCGGGAGCCGCGCACAAAGTGGCCCGGAGGTCAGGTACGGACCGGGGATGGAAGCGCGGGGGGGGGGGGGGGGGGTCCCGGTTCCGCCGCCGGTTCCCATCCCGGGGCGGTTTTTCCTTCCACCCCCCCTCTTCGTTCCCGCAGACTTCCCGCGGAAGCGGAAGCGGAGCCGCTGGAACCAGGACTCGCTGGACCAGAAGACCGTGATCCCGGGCATGCCGACCGTGATCCCGCCGGGGCTCACCCGCGAGCAGGAGCGCGCCTACATCGGTAACGGCCCCACGCACGCCCCGGTTACCGGAGACCCGAGCGAAGGGGAGGGGGGGTCCCCGGGAGGGGGAAGCAAGGGGGTTGAGGTATAAAAGGTGGAATTAGGAGGTAAAATCGAGGTAGTTTGAGGTAAAAAGACGAAGTTTGAGGTAAAAACGTGATATTTTGAGGTAAAATCGGGATACTTTGAGGTAAAATCGACGTATTTTGAGGTAAAAAGATGAAATTTGAGGTGAAATCGAGATGTTTTGAGGTAAAATCGACATGTTTTGAGGTAAAAAGACGAAATTTGAGGTAAAAAGTGATATTTTGAGGTAAAACCGAGATGTTTTGAGGTAAAAACGTGATACTTTGAGGTAAAATCGAGGTATTTTGAGGTAAAAAGGTGAAATTTGTGGTAAAACCGTGATATTTTGAAGTAAGATCGACATATTTTGAGGTAAAATCGAGATGTTTTGAGGTAAAAAGTGATACTTTGAGGTAAAATCGAGGTATTTTGAGGTAAAAAGACGAAATTTGAGGTAAAAACATGATATTTTGACGTAAAATCGAGGTATTTTGAGGTAAAAAGGCGAAATTTGAGGTAAAACCGTGATATTTTGACGTAAAATTGAGGTATTTTGAGGTAAAAAGACAAAGTTTGAGGTAAAAATGTGGTATTTTGAGGTAAAAAGACGAGTTTTGAGGTAAAACCGTGATACTTTGTGGTAAAAAAGTGGTATTTTGAGGTAAAAAGACGAGATTTGAGGTAAAAACGTGGTATTTTGAGGAAAAAAATGATATTTTGAGGTAAAAACGTAATACTTGAGGTAAATGCGTGATATTTGTGGTAAAATCGAGGTATTTTTGAGGTAAAAATGCGTTTTTATGAGGCAATAATGTGATGTTTTGATGTAACAATGTTTTTTGTGAGGTTAAAACCAACTTTAGTTAATGTGTATTTTATGACGGTGTTTTGGTATAAAAATGTGGGGTTTGAGTAAAAAAATGTGATTTCATGAGGTAATAACATGGTATTTTGAGGTGAAATCATGGTATTTTGAGGTAAAAGCTTGTTTCCACGAGGCAATGACGTGCTGTTTGACGTAACAACGTGGTTTTATGAGGTAAAATTGAGCAATTTTAGGCAATAATGCGTGTTTTGTGAGGTAACAATTTGATGTTTTGAGGTAAAAATGTGGTTTTTGAGTGCAATGTGATTTCATGACGTAGTAACATGGTCTTTTAAGGCAAAAACGTGGGATTTTGAGTCAAAAGCATGAGTTTATGAGGTAACAGCGTGACTTTTTGAGGTAAAAATGGGGGGTTTGAGTAAAAAATGTGATTCCACGAGCTAATAACATGGTATTTTGAAGTAAAAACGTCGCTTTTTGAGTCAAAACCGTGATGTGATGAGCCAATAACACATTTTGAGGTAATAATGTGCTTTTTGAGGTAATTGAGCATTTTTAACCAATAACTTGTGTTTTTGAAGTAACCGTATGATTGTTCTAGACAATAATGTGGATTTTTAGCTGATTTTAGGAAGCAGTGTTTGGTTTGGGGCAATAACCACCTTTTATGGGGGTAAGAATCACCTTTTTCAATAACCATCTCTCTTTTTGGGGTCAGAACCTGTCGGTTTGGCAGTAACGCGGGTTTTAGGTTGGTAAGATACGTTTTTGGGTTGAAAACATCCATTTTAGGTTCATCAGACTTGTTTTGAAGGTACCAGTGTGGTTTTTGAGGTGTTAATGTGTGTTTTCTTAGCAATAATCTGGGGTTTTGGGTAAGAGCACGGGATTTTTTCCATGAAAATACTAAGATTTGCGGTTAAAAATGTGCTTTTTGGGGTGATCTGATTGGATTTTTGGGGCCATAACGTTTATTGTTGGCGATAACAACAGATTATTTTCATCCTAACGTTTGGTTTTAGGTGAATAACGTTAATTTTGATTTATTTGAGGCCAATAATGGTGATTTTTGGGGCAATAACGGTTGGTTCCAGGCTGGAAACACCAGGTTTAGGCTGCTCATGGGTGGCTTTTGAAGCAATTACTGCTTTTAGGCTGATAATGCTTAGTTTTAGGTTAATAATGGTTGGTTTTAGGCTGATAATGTCTGGTTTTAGGTTGAAAACACTTCTTTTTGGTAACAACATCTGGGCTTACCTTTAACCATTGTTGGTAATAATGGCTGGAATTATGGCCATAATGCCTCTTTTTTTGTGATAATGCTTGAATTTAGGCTATTAATGTTTGGTTTTGGAGTATTAATGTTTATTTTTAGGCTATTAACACCCAATTTTACAGTATTAATGTGTATTTTTGGACTGCTAATGTTTATTTTTAGGCTATTAATGTTTGATTTTAGGTCAAGAATCCTTGGTTTTAGACTATAAATGTTTGGTTTTAGACTATAAATGTTTGGTTTTAGACTATAAATGTTTGGTTTTAGACTATAAATGTGTATTTTTAGGCTGTAAATGTTTATCATATGTTAATATCTGGTTTTAGGTTATTAATGCTTATTTTTAGATTATTAATCTTTTTTTTAGGCTAATGTCTGATTGTAGGTTATAAAGGTTTATTTTTAAGCTAGTAATGGCTGACTGTAGGCTATTAATGTTCATTTTTGGGCTATTAACGTTTGGTTTTAGGCTAATACTTGATTTTGGGTTGATAATATGTGATTTTAAGCTGTTGATGCTTGGTTTTAGGCTGTTAATGTTTATTTTTAGGCTAATCATACCTGATTTTAGGCTGTTAATGTCTGGTTTTAGGCTAACAATGCTTATTTTTTTGCCATAATGTCTGATTTTAGGCTGGCAATGTACATTTTTTGTAACAGTTGTTGGCTTTAGGGCAATAACGGCTGTTTCTTTGATACCAACGCCTATGTTTTGGGTGAGAACGTGCCGTTCCTGGTTAAAATGCCTGTGTATCGGGCAGCCATGTGCCTCTCTCGCTTAGACTGTCAGGGTTTTGGGTTAAGAATGTCTTGTTTTGGCCAAATAATGTCCTTTTTTTGGTAACTCTGTCTTTTCTCCCACCCTTTTTTCTGTCCTAACCGGGTTTCTTCCAGTGCAACTGCAGATCGAAGACCTGACTCGCAAACTGCGCACGGGAGACCTGGGCATCCCCCCTAACCCTGAGGACAGGTTGGGACCCTTCACCTGACAGTAACCGTTCGCCTCCCCCCGCCCCTCCCCTTGCTCTTTTGGAGGCGCTTTCTGTGGTTTTGATCATTTCTTGGCGTTCTGATGATGATTCCTAAAGGAGGCTCCACCCGGCCGGGGGCCGTGCCCCGGGGTCAGGGCTCCCGCTATGCCCCGCCTCCCGCACCCTGCACCCGGATGGGCTCTGCCCCCTTCCCTTCCCCTCCATTCGGTTCCAATCGGCTCCGGGAGGATGAATTCCGCCGTTTCCCTCCCCCCAAAGAGGTCAAATTCCAGCTCCTCCCTTTGCCCTTCTTCCTTTTTCCCACCCCTTTCCCCCCCCCCCCTCCCTCCGTTTTCGAGCCACTTCTCCCCACGGCGGGGCACAGCGGGGGGCCCTCACCCCACGGTACCGGCTGCTGAGCGGCCGCTAACGGAGCCGGTTGTGGTGGTGGGAAGGAGGGGGCTGAGATGGATGATGGGGGGGGGGGGGGACGGGACAGGGTGTAAAGGTCAACACCAGCCGCCCGGCGCTTGGATTTTGGGGTGAAATCCAGGAAAATCCACAATAACCCTGCCTTGCTCCTGCAGCGCGCCAGGGCCCGGCGCAACGTTAACCAACGGGGGCGTCGTTAGCGCTCAGTACCGGCGGTTGAAAAGGGGGGGGGGGGGGGGTTCGTGGTAAACGGGACGAGTTGTGCTGAATTGCTCATTAACAAGCAGTGATTAGCTGACCTTTCGTTTCGCGTGTCCACAGTTCCCTTTAGGCCGCGAGGACGGTGCCGCCAACTGGCTTTAATGCAGAAAAGTCTCTTTTTCACCCCAAGACGGGTGCAGGTTTCCGATTGCCGCCCGGGAGACGTTCAGTTTCATTTTTATTTTTGGATAATCTTTTCCCTTCTTGCAGCCTCATCCAAAAAAAAAAAAAAATTATAAAAATTAACAATTTGGGGAGGTTTAAGGACAAAAACAAAAAAAAAAAAGCCACAAACGTACAAAAAAACCCAAAAAAAAGGTCCATAATTTCACCAAAGCTGCGGGATTGTGACATTTTTTTCTTATATTCTCCTTTAATTGATGATAATTCTCATTTTTCATTCTCATTTTTAATCCTTTGTGAGTTTTCTCCCCCTTAAACCTTGACTCTTCCCTTCGTAGCTTTACCTGCTGCTGCCAAAAAGCAAATAAACCGACCCAAAAGCTTCCCCCCCAAAAAAAAACACCAAAACCCCCAAAGCCTGGAAGCTTTTCCTCTTAAAAAGCAGTGAAACGGGCAAACCGAGGCCTCAAAAACAGGCAGAAAGGGGCAAAACTCGCCTGTAGGGAGGGGAAATGGAGAGAAACGGGGTTACAGGAGTCTGGTTTGGTGGGGGGGGGGGGGATCTGCTGGCCCTTCATTGGGTGGTAATTAACAACCCCCCCAGTTCCCCCCCCCCCATTGGGGGCAGCCCCAGTGCTGGCTGTGGCAGATGGGGGGATGTGGGGGGTGCAAGCCCTCCCATACGGGGGGTAGGGGGGCAGCGGGGTGACCCCTTATGTCCCCCCCCCAGGTCCCCATCCCCAGAGCCCATCTACAACAGCGAGGGGAAGCGGCTCAACACACGCGAGTTCCGCACGCGGAAGAAGCTGGAGGAGGAGCGGCACAACCTCATCACCGAGATGGTGGCCCTCAACCCGGACTTCAAGCCCCCCGCCGACTACAAGTGAGGGGCACACACACACGTTTTTGGGGCTAATTCAGGTTGTTTTGGGGTTTAGGTGATGTTTTAATGCTGTTTTCTCACCCCAGGCCGCCGGCGACACGGGTGAGCGACAAGGTGATGATCCCGCAGGATGAGTACCCCGAGATCAACTTCGTGGGGCTCCTCATTGGGCCCAGGTGGGTCTGTGCCCCCCCTTCCCCCCCCAGTACACCCCCAAATTTGGCTACTTAATGAAGGCAGGGAGCCAGGCTCCTGATGAAGCCAGGGTGCTGCTGCCCCCCAACTCCTCACTTGTGAGACTGGGGTGGGGGTTACAGTATGTGGGTGGGTGACACCCCCAAAACTGGGGCAGGGGGGGGTAATATTAATGGTCTCAGGTGCTTAATGAATGAGAGTAGGTGCTTAATGAATGAGAGTAGGCCCTTACTGCTGGGGTGCTAATGAGGCTTCTGATGGTGCTGGTGTTTCTGCTTAGCTTTTCGGGGGGTTCTTAATGGCGCTGAGGTCAGGCTTCTGGTGATCCTGGAGCATCACTGGCTTCTTATTGCCCTGTTTATGGGGTACCTCCCCCCTAATTTGGGGTGGGTGACCCCCTTCCCCTGCATGCGGGCAGTGTTTCATAAATGGGGTGTGTGTGTGGTCTTAATGACTCCTAGTGACACCAAGCCACCAGCCCGTTCCCATTCTCCCCATTCCCTGAGCCCTATGGTACCTACCCCAGCCAGACCCTTGGGGTGCCCCCCACCCCATTCCCCATGGGTGACTCTCCCCCCACAGAGGGAACACGCTGAAGAACATTGAGAAGGAATGCAATGCCAAGATCATGATCCGGGGCAAGGGCTCGGTGAAGGAGGGCAAGGTTGGCCGCAAGGACGGGCAGATGCTGCCGGGGGAGGACGAGCCCCTGCATGCCCTTGTCACCGCCAACACCATGGAGAACGTCAAGAAGGCGGTGGAGCAGGTATGGGGTGGGGGGGTCCAAGGTTTGGGGGGGACACACACACACAGCTCCTCCGCTCCTGTTTGACCTTCACCCATCCCAACCCCTCAGATCCGCAACATCCTGAAGCAAGGCATCGAGACCCCCGAGGACCAGAACGACCTGAGGAAGATGCAGCTGCGGGAGCTGGCGCGGCTCAACGGGACGCTGCGGGAGGATGACAACCGGTCTGTGTTGGGGTGATAACGCCCCGGACCCCAAAATAATCTCCAGGCTCCAAAATCCTGCCCCCCTGGACCCCCAAATAACCCACAGACACCAAAATACCCCCCCCTGGACCTCAGAATAGCCCACAGACTCCAACCTACCGCCCTTGACCCCAAAGTAACCCCCAGACCCCAAAATACTCCCCAGACTCAAAAATAACCCCCTTGGACCCCAAACTACCCTTCCTGGACCCTAACATACCTCCCTGGACCCAAAAATAACCCTGTGCACCCAAAACTGGACCTACCTGGACCCCAGAATAACTCCCCTGCAGCCTGCAATACCTCTTTAGACCCCAAAATGACACACACCCCCCATCCTTGCAGCCCCAAACTATCCCCACCTGAAGTAACCCATCCTGCAGTCCAAAATAGCCCCCAGCACCCCAAAATCGCTGCCCCCTGTGCCCTGAAATACCCCCCCCCCCGCACCCCAAAGCGTCCCCATATGCTCCGAAATAAGTCCCTAACAATTCAAAATACCCTTTTGTACCCCAAAATAACCCCCCCAACAGCGCAAAACTGTTCCGGAATACTTCCTTTTGCCCCCAAATACCCCTCTTTAAGCCCTAAAGTTCCCCTATACACCCCAAAATACCCCCTGTACCCCCAGCCTAACCCCCCCACCCCATGTCCTCGTCCCCCCCCCAGCATCCTGCGGCCATGGCAGAGCACTGAGACCCGCAGCATCACCAACACCACCGTGTGCACCAAGTGCGGCGGTGCTGGTCACATCGCCTCCGACTGCAAGTTTGCCAGGTACCAGCACCCCAAAACCTCCCCAAAATCCCCCCCCCCAACATCCCCTGGGGTTGGGGGGGGGGGGGGGCACAGTGGGCTCCCCACTTTCTTTAAGGGGTTTGGGGTTAAAGGGAGGGATGGAGCAGGAGCGCAAGGGGGAACGGAGAGGAGGGGCGGTCGGTGCTCCACTGCGTTGCTTTTGGGGGTGTTGCCCCCCCCTCCCAACTCACCCCCTTGCCCCCCCCCCCCTTTCCCCCCCCCCCCAGGCCCGGGGACCCACAGTCAGCGCAGGACAAGGCGCGCATGGACAAGGAGTACCTGTCACTGATGGCGGAGCTGGGGGAGGCCCCGGTCTCGGTCAGCTCCAACGCTGCCCACAACAACAGCCCCCTCTCCAGCAGCCACCGCGCTGCCAACCAGGCCAGCAGCCAGCCCCCCCCCGTGAGTACCCCCCCCCACACCCCCCCAAATCCCCCCATTCCCCCAGAACATCCCTGACATCCCTCTTTGTTTCTGCCCCCCACATCCCAGAGCCGCCCACCCTGGATGAACTCCACCCCGTCGGAAAACCGCCCCTACCACGGGATGCATGGGGGCCCAGGGGGGCCCCACAGCTTCCCTCACCCCATGGCTGGCATGGGGGGGGGCCACGGGGCGCACCCCCTGCAGCACAACCCCAATGGGCCCCCGCCTTGGATGCAGCCCCATCATCCCCCTATGGGGCAGGGCCCCCACCCACCTGGGCACCCGGGGCCCCACCACATGGGTAAGGACAATCCTGGATGGGGGGTAATTTGGGGGTGAAAAGGGGGGGTTTTATGGCGACCCCCCCAAAAAGAATTGTGGTTTCTGTTACCTCAAAGGCGAGCTTGGGATGTTTTGGGGTGAAGAGGGGAGGATTTGGTCAGGGGGGGTTTTGGGGTGTAACGTGGAGAGCTTGGCACCCCTCAGCCCTAAGGGGTGATGGTTTCTGCAGCCTCTGAAGATAAGACCCGGGGTGGGAGGGGGGGGGTGTGAATTTTGGGGTAAAAAAGCCTTTTTTACGGTCCCCCCTCCCAGCAAAGTTCAGAACCTGGGAAGTGTTTTGGGGTGAGGTGTGTATTTATGGGATGGATTTTGGGGGTGAAGGGAGGGGGGGGGGGAATCTCCCCCTCGCTAAGGCGACGGTCTCTCATTCCCCCAAGATCAGTACCTGGGCAATGCGCCGGTGGGCTCTGGGGTCTATCGCCTGCACCAGGGAAAAGGTGGGTCCCCAACACCCCCCCGAACCCCCCCAAACCCATTCACGCACCCCCTTCACCCCCCAACTCCTCCATCCTCCCTCAAACCCCTTTAAATGCCCCCAAAACTGCTTTCAAGCCCCCAACCCCATTCAACCCCCCCTTCACCCCCCCCAACTCCTCCATCCTCCCTCAAACCCCTTTAAACGCCCCCAAAACTGCTCTCTAGCCCCCCAACCCCATTCACACCCCCCCTTCACCCCCCAACTCCTCCATCCTCCCTCAACCCCCTTTAAACGCCCCCAAACCTCCTCTCAACCCCCCCAACCCCATTCAGACCCCCCCTTACTACCCAACTCCTCCCTCAAACCCCTTTAAACGCCCCCAAACCCCCTCTCTAGCCCCCCAACCCCATTCAAACCCTCCTTCACCCCCCCAACTCCTCCATCCTCCCTCAACCCCCTTTAAATGCCCCCTCAACCCCCCAACCCCATTCAACCCCCCCTTCACCCCCCAACTCCTCCCTCAACCCCCTTTAAATGCCCTCAAGCCCCCCAACCCCATTCAGACCCCCCCCTTCTCCCCCTAACTCCTCCATCCTCCCTCAAACCCCTTTAAACACCCCCAAACCCCCTCTCAACCCCCCCAACCCCATTCAAACTCCCCCCTTCACCCCCCAAGGCCCCCAACCCCATTCAACCCGCCCTTCACCCCTCCAACTCCTCCCTCAACCCCCTTCAAACGCCCCCAAACCCCCTCTCAACCCCCCCAACCATCAAACCCCCCCCTTTCACCCCCTCCATCCTCCCTCAACCCCCTTTAAACCCCCCCAAACCCCCTCTCTAGCCCCCCAACCCCATTCAAACCCCCCCAACTCCTCCATCCTCCCTCAACCCCCTTTAAACGCCCCCAAACCCCCCCCAACCCCATTGAAACCCCCCAACTCCTTCCACCCCCTTTAAACCCCCCCAAACCCCCTCTCAACCCCCCCAACCATCAAACCCCCCCCTTTCACCCCCTCCATCCTCCCTCCACCCCCTTTAAACCCCCCCAAACCCCCTCTCTAGCCCCCTAACCCCTGTTCTAACCCCCCCCCCTTTCACCCCCCCCCAGGTATGATGCCTCCGCCGCTGGGTATGCTGCCCCCCCCGCCCCCCCCGCCCGGTGGGCAGCCGCCCCCTCCCTCCGGCCCGCTCCCCCCCTGGCAGCAGCAGCCGCCGCCACCCCCCAGCAGCAGCAGCACCCCCTTGCCATGGCAGCAAAGTGAGTACCTCTGTTGGGGCGGGGGGGGGCATTAATTAACACTAATTAATTAATTACACCCCCCCATACTTAATCCTTTTCCCCACACCCCCCCCCCCCCCTTCACAGATACGACGACCACCACGAGCGCTGGCAGCGGCTCCCTCCCCCCATGGCAACAGCAGGGGGGGGCGGGGGGGGCGGCGGGGGGGGGGGCAGCTTCTTCGGGAGCCCCCCCACTCCCCGGCAGCCCCTCCATGGTGCCTTTGCCCCCCGGGGTCCAGCCCCCACTGCCCCCCGGGGCCCCACCGCCCCCCCCGCCACCCCCTGGCTCCGGGGGCATGATGTACGCACCCCCGCCCCCCCCGCCGCCCCCCCCCATGGACCCTTCTAACTTCGTCACCATGATGGGGATGGGGGTGCCTGCCATGCCCCCCTTTGGCATGCCCCCCGCGCCCCCCCCACCGCCCCCCCAGAACTGAGCAATACCACCGCGATTTTGGGGGGGGGGGGGGGGGGGAGGCATGGGAGCACGGGGACCACTCCACTGGAAACCCCCCCCCTTCCACCAATGGGCTGTTCCACCGTAGGCCCCCCCCCCCAAAGTGGACTGATCCATTGTGGGTCTTCACCCCCCTGCCCCACTTGTTGTGCATTGGGGACCACCACCACCACAGTGAGCCCCCCCCCCCCCCCCCCAACCACCACCAATGGGCTGTTCCACTGAGGGGAGAGGGGGGAGACCCCCCCCAGTTTGGACTCCCCCCCCCGCATTGTAGTGGGTCCTCCCCCTTCCATATAGGGGACCACCACCACTGGGCTGCCCCCCCCCCCATTTTGTGAACTTGTTTAACCCCCCCCAGCCCCACATCAGGAGGGGAACACCCCAAATCCGGGGGGCAACGCAGTAAAACGGGGCTGCTTAGCGAAGGGGGGAGTCCAGTGTCCCCACCCCCCTTATTTTGGGGTGTTCCCCCCCCCATTTCACCCCCTCTTAGAGTCGTGTCCCCCCCCATCCCCTTGCGCTTTTTTGTGTATGAATAAATCCAGAGCGGGGCCCCCCGCCCCCATCCCCCCCTGTGTCCCCCTTTATTTATTCCATGTGGGACCCCAAATTCCCCCCATCCCCCCCGTGTCCCCCTTTATTTATTCCATGTGGGACCCCAAATTCCCCCCATCCCCCCCCGTGTCCCCCTTTATTTATTCCATGTGGGACCCCAAATTCCCCCCCCCCATCCCCCCCCGTGTCCCCCTTTATTTACTCCATGTGGGACCCCAAATTCCCCCCCCATCCCCCCCGTGTCCCCCTTTATTTATTCCATGTGGGACCCCAAATTCCCCCCCCATCCCCCCCGTGTCCCCCTTTATTTACTCCATGTGGGACCCCAAATTCCCCCCCCATCCCCCCCGTGTCCCCCTTTATTTATTCCATGTGGGACCCCAAATTCCCCCCATCCCCCCCCGTGTCCCCCTTTATTTATTCCATGTGGGACCCCAAATTCCCCCCATCCCCCCCCGTGTCCCCCTTTATTTATTCCATGTGGGACCCCAAATTCCCCCCATCCCCCCCCGTGTCCCCCTTTATTTACTCCACGTGGGACCCCAAATTCCCCCCCCCATCCCCCCCTGTGTCCCCCTTTATTCCATGCAGGACCCCAAATTCCCCCCCCTGGTTATTTCTGTTGCTCCCCTCCCCCACTCGAGTTTCTCCCCCCCCTCCCCCACTGAAACCAAACCTTGGGGTGCCCCCCCCCCACCCCCACCCCCTGTGCCCGTCACTCACGTGGTGCCCCCCCCCTCCCCCCCCCAAATGTCACGACCTTCAGCACGGCTCCGGTTACTGCGGGGGGGGGAGGGGGGGAACCCGACCTGCACCCCTCCCCCCACGTGCACGTGCTTACATGGGGGGGGAGGGGAGGGGCATTAGGACCCTGTGCCAAGGGGTGGGGGATGTGCGCAGCAAGCTCCGCCCCTTCATGAATAATTAATGGAGAACGACGTGGGCGCGCCCTGTGGGAAGCTGCAGTCACGGGTGGGGGCGTGGCCATCCGCATTCTCCGCCCCCTCTATGAATGATGGTTTGGGGGTGATGTAATCACGGGTGGGGGCGTGGTCAGACTCAAGCTCCGCCCCCTCTATGAATAATGAATGGAGGACATCGTGGGTGCTCCTTGGGGGGTGCTACAATTGGGGGGGGTTGTGGTACGTGCTCCGCCCCCTCATGAATAATAAACAGCGCTGGGTTCCCAATGGGTCACTATGGTAATGCAAGGGATGTGTTGGTGTGCCACATGCTCCGCCCCCTCATGAATAATAAACAGCAATGGGTTCCCAATAGGTCACTATGGTAATGCAAGGGAGGTGTTGGTGTGCCACACGCTCCGCCCCCTCATGAATAATAAACAGCGTGGGGTTCCCGTTGGGTCACTATGGTAATGGGAGGTTTTAGTGTGCCACATGCTCCGCCCCCTCATGAATAATAAACAGCGCTGGGTTCCAGTTGGGTCACTATGGTAATAGATGGGAGGTGTTGGTGTGCCACATGCTCCGCCCCCTCATGAATAATAAACAGCAATGGGTTCCCAATGGGTCACTATGGTAATACAAGGGAGGTGTTGGTGTGCCACATGCTCCGCCCCCTCATGAATAATAAACAGCGCTGGGTTCCCATTGGGTCACTATGGTAATGGAAGGGATGTGTTGGTGTGCCACCTGCTCCGCCCCCTCATGAATAATAAACAGCAATGGGTTCCCAATGGGTCACTATGGTAATGCAAGGGAGGTGTTGGTGTGCCACATGCTCCGCCCCCTCATGAATAATAAACAGCGTGGGGTTCCAGTTGGGTCGCTATGGTAATACAAGGGAGGTTTTGGTGTGCCACATGCTCCGCCCCCTCATGAATAATAAACAGCGCTGGGTTCCCAATGGGTCACTATGGTAATAGAAGGGAGGTGTTGGTGTGCCACATGCTCCGCCCCCTCATGAATAATAAACAGCGCTGGGTTCCCAATGGGTCACTATGGTAATAGAAGGGAGGTGTTGGTGTGCCACACGCTCCGCCCCCTCATGAATAATAAACAGCAGTGGGGTTCCCATTGGGTCACTATGGTAATGGAAGGGAGGTGTTGGTGTGCCACATGCTCCGCCCCCTCATGAATAATAAACAGCGCGGTGCTCTCAATGGGATGCTATGGCAATGGGAGGTTTTGGCTCGCCTTATGCTCCGCCCTCTCATGAATAATAAACAGCACGTTGTTCTCAATGGGATGCTTTGGCAATGGGCGGGAGGTTTTTGCTCGCCACATTCTCCGCCCCCTCATGAATAATAAACAGCGCGGTGCTCTCAATGGGATGCTATAGCAATGGGAGGTAGGTTTTGGCTTGCCACATGCTCCGCCCCCCTCATGAATAATAAACAGCACTGGGTCCCCAACGCGATACTGCGGTAATGAGAGGGCGGGTTTGGCTCGCCACAAGCTCCTCCCCCTCATGAATAACAGCGCGGGGGCGCTATAATCGCATGCCTGGGGCGTGTCCCTCCGCCAGCTCCGCCCCCTCATGAATACGCAATGAGCCGCGTGCTCTTAACCCCGAGGGCGCCGCCGCCGCCGCCTCCAGCGCGGAGCCCCCCCCACTCCCTCCCGGTCCCATCCCGGTCCCAGCCCCGGTCCCAGCCCGGTTCCTGCCCGGCTCCAGCCCGGCTCCAGCCCGGTTCCTGCCCGGTTCCTGCCCGGTTCCTGCGCGGCTCCAGCCCCGGTTCCAGCCCCGGTTCCTGCCTGGCTCCATCCCCTGTCCCAGTCCGGTTCCTGCCCGGCTCCATCCCCGGTCCCAGCCCGGTTCCTGCCCCGTTCCTGCCCGGTTCCATCCCGGTTCCAGCCCCGGTCCCATCCCGGTCCCAGCCCGGTTCCTGCCCGGCTCCATCCCCGGTCCCAGCCCGGTTCCATCCCGGTTCCAGCCCCGGTCCCATCCCGGTCCCAGCCCGGTTCCATCCCGGCTCCATCCCCGGTCCCAGCCCGGCTCCATCCCCGGTTCCTGCCCGGTTCCATCCCGCTCCCATCCGGGTTCCAACCCGGTTCCTGCCCGGTTCCATCCCGGTTCCAGCCCCAGTCCCAGCCCGCTTCCAGGCCCGGTTCCACCCCGGCCCCCAGCCATGTCCCGACCCCTGAGCGACCAGGAGCGGCGGCGCCAGATCAGCGTGCGGGGCCTTGCGGGGCCCGAGAACGTCGGGGAGCTGAAGCGGAGCTTCAACCGGCACCTGCACTTCACGCTCGTCAAGGACCGCAACGTGGCCACCCCCAGGGACTATTACCAAGCCCTGGCCCACACCGTGCGCGACCACCTCGTGGGGCGCTGGCTCCGCACCCAGCAGTACTACTATGAGAAGGACCCCCAAGGTGTGGGGTGGGGGGGGAACTTGGGGGGTGATGGGGGGGGGGGAACTTTGGGGTGATGGTGGTGGGGGGGGGGACTTGGGGGTGATGGTGGTGGGGGGGGGAACTTTGGGGTGATGGTGGTGGGGGGGGAACTTGGGGGTGATGGTGTTGGGGGGGAACTTTGGGGTGATGGTGGGGGGGGGGACTTTGGGGTGATGGTGTTGGGGGGGGAACTTGGGGTGATGGTGGGGGGGGGGAACTTTGGGGTGATGGTGGTGGGGGGAACTTGGGGGTGATGGTTTGGGGGGGGGACTTTGGGGTGATGGTGTTGGGGGGGGAACTTGGGGGTGATAGTGTTGGGGGGGGGACTTTGGGGTGATGGGGGGGAGTTTGAGGGTGCTGGTTTGGGGGCCACTTTGGGGGTGTTGGTTTGGGGGGGAACTTTAGGGTGCTGGTTTGGGGGGGGAGTTTGAGGGTGCTGGTTTTGGGGGGCACTTTGGGGGGGCACTTTGGGGGTGCTGGTTGGGGGGGGAACTTTGGGGAGTGCTGGTTTGGGGGGGGAGCTTTGAGGGTGCTGGTTTTGGGGGGCACTTTGGGGGGGCACTTTGGGGGTGCTGGTTTTGGGGGGGCACTTTGGGGTGCTGGTTTGGGGGGAGTTTGGGGCTGTGGTTTGGGGGGGGTTCACTTTGGGGTGCTGGTTTGGGGGGGAGCTTTGAGGGTGCTGGTTTTGGGGGGGCACTTTGGGGGGACTGGTTTGGGGGGGAATTTGGGGGTGCTGGTTTGGGGGAGCACTTTAGGGGTGCTGGTTTGGGGGGGAGTTTGAGGGTGCTGGTTTTGGGGGGCACTTTGGGGGGGCACTTTGGGGGTGCTGGTTTGGGGGGGAACTTTGGGAGTGCTGGTTTGGGGGGGAGCTTTGAGGGTGCTGGTTTGGGGGGCACTTTGGGGGGGACTGGTTTGGGGGGGAGCTTTGAGGGTGCTGGTTTTGGGGGGCACTTTGGGGGGGCACTTTGGGGGTGCTGGTTTGGGGGCGCACTTTAGGGGTGCTGGTTTGGGGGGGAACTTTGGGAGTGCTGGTTTGGGGGGGGAGCTTTGAGGGTGCTGGTTTGGGGGGGCACTTTGGGGGGACTGGTTTGGGGGGGAGCTTTGAGGGTGCTGGTTTGGGGGGGCACTTTGGGGGGGCACTTTGGGGGTGCTGGTTTTGGGGGGGCACTTTGGGGGTGCTGGTTTGGGGGGAGTTTGGGGCTGTTGGTTTGGGGGGGGTTCACTTTGGGGGTGCTGGTTTGGGGGGGGAGCTTTGAGGGTGCTGGTTTTGGGGGGGCACTTTGGGGGGACTGGTTTGGGGGGAATTTGGGGGTGCTGGTTTGGGGGAGCACTTTAGGGGTGCTGGTTTGGGGGGGAGTTTGAGGGTGCTGGTTTTGGGGGGCACTTTGGGGGGGCACTTTGGGGTGCTGGTTTGGGGGCGCACTTTAGGGGTGCTGGTTTGGGGGGGAGCTTTGGGAGTGCTGGTTTGGGGGCGCACTTTAGGGGTGCTGGTTTGGGGGGGAGTTTGAGGGTGCTGGTTTGGGGGGAACTTTGGGGGTGTTGGTTTGGGGGGGTTCACTTTGGGGGTGCTGGTTTGGGGGGGAGTTTGGGGGTGCTGGTTTGGGGGGGCACTTTGGGGGGGACTGGTTTGGGGGAGCACTTTAGGGGTGCTGGTTTGGGGGGGGAACTTTGGGGGGGGGAACTTTGGAGGTGCAGGTCAGGGGGTAACTTTGGAGGTGTTGGTTTTGGGGGGGAACTTTAGGGGTGCTGCTTTTAGGGGGGGGAATTTGGGGGTGCAGGTTTGGGGGGGCACTTTGGGGGTGCTGGTTTGGGGGGAGTTTGGGGGTGCTGCTTTTGGGGGGGGAACTTTGGAGGTGCTGGTTTGGGGGGCGTCACTTGGGGCACTTGGGGGTTGCTGGCTTGGGGGGGCTCACTTTGGGGGTGCAGGTCTGGGGGCATCACTTGCGGGGTGCCGGTCTAGGGGGGGAGTTTGGGGGTGCAGGTCTGGGGTTCACTATGGGGGGTCTCTCAGTGGGTGCTCTCGGGGGGGGGCACTTTGGGGGTGCAGGTCTGGGGTTCACTATGGGGGGGTCACTCAGTGGGTGCTCTGGGGGGGGCACTTTGGGGGTGCTGTTTTGGGGTGCGCTATGGGGGGGCACTCTGGGGGGGGCACTTTGGGGGTGCTCTCTGGGGGGGCACATTGAGGATGCTGGTGTGGGGGGGTCACTATGAGGGGTGCACTATGGGGGGGTGCAGTCTATGGGGATGCAGTTTATCGGGGGTGCATTATGAGGGGTGCGGTTTATGGGGTGCAGTTTATGGGGGGTGCAATGTTGGGGGTGCAGTCCATAGGGGGTGCAATGTGGGGTGCAGTCTATGGGGGTGCAATGTGGGGGGTGCAATGTGGGGGTGCACTGTGGGGGGTGCAGTCCATAGGGGGTGCAATGTGGGGTGCAGTTTATGGGGGTGCAGTCTATGGGGGTGCAATGGGGGGGTGCACTGTTGGGGGTGCACTGGGGGGGTTCAATGGGGGGGTGCAATGTGGGGGTGCAATGGGGGGGGTGCAATGTGGGGGTGCAATGGGGGGGTGCACTGTGGAAGGTGCAGTCCATGGGGGTGCAATGTGGGGTGCAATGGGGGGGTGCACTGTTGGGGGTGCCCTGGGGAGGGGTGCAATGTGAGGGTGCAATGGGGGGGGTGCAATGTGGGGGTGCAGTGTGGGGGCTGCACTGTGGGGGGGCAGTCCATGGGGGGTGCAATGTGGGGGTACAATGTGGGGGTGCAATGTGGGGGGTGCAATGTGGGGGTGCAATGTGGGGGTACAATGGGGGGGTGCAATGGGGGGGTACAATGGGGGTACAATGGGGGTGCAATGGGGGGGTGCAATATGGGGGGTGCAATGTGGGGGTGCAATGGGGGGGTACAATGGGGGTGCAATGGGGGGGTGCAATGGGGGGGGTGCAATGTGGGGGTGCAGTGTGGGGGGCTGCACTGTGGGGGGGA
>NW_026893440.1:0-24786 GCF_033815535.1 Pezoporus flaviventris | reverse complement strand
TCCCATTGCCTCCCAGTGTCCACGAGGGACACGGCTCCGGGTGTCCCCATGTCCCCTGGGCTCTACCAATGGGGACAAGTGCGGGGGGGACGGGGACGGGGTTGGGGACGTCAGGACCCACCTTGAGTGTCACCGGAGGCCGGGGGTCCCGTGACAATGGCAGGCGCTACCTGACGGACAGCTAGGACGAAGAGAGACAACGGGGGGGTCAAGGGTTGGGGGGGGACCCCATGGTCCCCATTGTTGGGGTGGGGAGGGGGGGCGGACGGACCCCATCCCATGGAGGGGTCCATGGCTGGATCCATCACTAGGGCTGGAGGGGGGAGCAATGGTGGCCTTGGGGGCACATTGGTGGCCCCGTGTCCCTCTGGTGTCCGGTGTCCCATATGGGGGGGGAGCATATACGTCCGTGCCCCCCAATGGGTGGCCCTATTGGGGGTGTCCTTGTATGGGGGGGTAGGGGGGCACGCTTTGTGCCCCCCCCCCTCCACCAAGTGGTCCTGACCCCCCCCCCCCCCAAAGGGGACAATGTCCCCCCCAAGGGTGGCTCTGGGGGTGACCCCTGCCCCATAGAGGGGGCCCAATGTGGGCCCCCACCCCCCCAGGGGTGGCCTCATCCCCATAGGGAGGAACCAATGTCCCCACAGGGGGGGCTCTGTCACCCCCTCCCTCCCGGGGGGGCTGTGCCCCCCCCCACCGTGTCCTCTTGGTGTGACCCTGTCCCCATAGGGGTCCGGTCAGGTCCCCATGCCCCCCTCCCCCCCCCCGGGGTGTCTCTGTCCCCCTGTGCCACCCTCATCCCCCCCCCCCTCACCAAGGGGCCACCATGGGTCCCCTCCAGGCAGCCCCTTGTCCCCTCTAGGGGTGGCCCTGGGCCCCCATAAGTGACCATAGAACCCCTATAGGTGACCATAGACCCCCCCATAGGTGACCATAGAACCCCTATAGGTGACCATAGACCCCCTCATAGGTGACCATAGAACCCCTATAGGTGACCATAGACCCCCCCATAGGTGACCATAGAACCCCTATAGGTGACCGTAGACCCCCCATAGGTGACCATAGAACCCCTATAGGTGACCATAGACCCCCCATAGGTGACCATAGAACCCCCATAGATGACCATAGACCCCCTCATAGGTGACCAAACCCAACCCAGGGGTGCCCGGATCCCAATGAGGGTCCCAATAACCCCCCATGGGTGCCCATAGACCCCCAATAACCCTCCCATAGGCACCCATAGTCCCCCAATACCACGCCCCATAGACCCCAATAACCACCCCATGGGCACCCATAGACCCCAATCACCACCCCCATGGGCACCCATAGACCCCGATAACCACCCCATGGCCCCCAGTCCCCCTTCCATAGACACCCATAGACCCCAGTAACCCACCCTATAGACCGCAATACCAGCCCCATACACCCCAGTAACCACCCCCATAGGCACCCATACACACCAATACCGCCCCCATAGGCAACCATAGACCCCAATACTTTCCCCATAGACCCCAATAGCCACCCCCATAGACCCCAATAACCCCCCATAGACCCCAATAACCACCCCCATAGGCACCCATAGATCCCCAATACCACCCCCATAGACCCCCAATAACCACCCTCATATACCCCAATATCCACCCCCATACACCTCAATAACCACCCCCATAGACCCCCAATACCACCCCCATAGACCCCCAATAACCACCCCATACACCCCAATAACCACCCCCATAGACCCCAATACCACCCCCATAGGCACCCATAGACCCCAATAACCCCCCATAGACTTCCAATAACCACCCCCATACACCCCAATAACCACCCCAATCCCCCCCCCACTTTCCTTCCCCCCTCCCTCCCCCCACCAGCGCAGTGTTGGGGGATGCGGACGCGACACGTTGTGGGGGTGTGGGGGATGGAGGGATGGGGGTGTGGGGGGGATGGGGGGGGGGGGGGGCAGCTCAATGACATTGTAATTTCCACCTGAGCGTCGAGCAGCCGCCGCCGGGCCTCGGCCGGGTCGTGGGCGCCCAAGTGATCCCTGCGCAGCTCCTGCTCCACCAGCATCAACCTGCGGGGCCAGGCTTCACCGGGGTCATGCTGCCACCCCCCCCCCCGCGGGGGGGGGCACGGGGTGGGGGGAGGGGGGTGTAACACCGGGGAATTCCCCCAACCCCCCCCCACCCCCACCCCCACCCGCCATGGGGATACCCACCCCCAAGAACAGACCGGCGGGGGGGGGGGAGGGGGGGGGGGGCGGAAGGGGGGGGGAACAATGGGGAATCCCCAACACCACCCCCACCCCCCCACCAACACCCCCACCACCCCCCACCAACACCCAATGATAACCAATGGGGAGGGTTATGGTTATGGTTAGGGTTATGGGTATGATTGTGGTTATGGTTAGGGTTAGGGTCAGGGTTAGGGTTATGGTTATGGTTATGGGTATGGTTAGGGTTATGGGTATGGTTGTGGTTATGGTTAGGGTTAGGGTTAGGGTTAGTGTTATGGGTTAGGGTTAGGGTTAGGGTTATGGTTAAGGTTAGGGTTAGGATTATGGCTATGGTTAGGGTGAGGTTTAGGGTTATGGGTAGGGTTATGGTTAGGGGTTGGGTTATGGTTAGGGTTATGGTTATTGTTAGCAGTATGTTTAGGGTTAGTGTTAGAGTTATGGTTAGGTTTGTAGTCGCAGTGATTGTTAAGATTAAGGTTAAGGTTAGGTTTAGGCACTGGGGAATCCCCCCCCCCCCCAAACCATTCCATACACATGGTGATACCCCCCATCCCCAGCCAATGATTACCAATGGGGAGGGGAGGGTGAGTGTGGTATCCCTTTGGACGTGTGGTTATAGCCCTAAGGGATGCCTCATAGGGATACCCTATGAGGATGCCCCATAGGGCTACCCTATAGATATACTGCATAGCGATGCCCCATAGGGATACCCCATAGGGATACCCCATAGGGACATGGGGGCACCCCATAGGGATACGCCTTACGGACATGGGGACAACACATAGGGGTACCCCATAGATATGCCCTATAGGGACATTGGGGATACCCCACAGGGATGCCCCATAGGGATACACCATAGGGGCACAGGGACACCCCATGGGGACAGCCCCTCGGGGATGGGATGTGATGGGGGAGTGGAGACAACTCTGGGGACATCCCATAGGGACACCCCACAGGGACATGGGGACGCCCATAGGGATACCCCATAGGGATACCCCATGGGGACACTCCGTAGGGACACCCATAGGTATACCCCATAGGGATACCCCATAGGGACATGGGGACACCCCCTGAGCTCACTCTGTTCATGGGGACCCTCCCCCTTCCCCCAGGGGCACTGCAGGGACACCCCGGGTGATGGGGACAGGCCTGGGGGCACCCACCCAGCACCCAGTGCCCAGCACCCAGCCCCACGCAGCCCATGTCTAGCTATGGCCAGGTACCCACCATGGCCCCCTGTGTCCCCTTCTGGCCTCAGATCCTCCATGTCCCTCTATGTCCCCATATCCTTCTATGTCCCCATGTCCTTCTGTGTCTCCATGTTCTTCTATGTCCCTTGTCCCTTTATGTCCTAATGTCCTTCTGTGTCCCCATGTCCTTCTGTGTCCCAGTATCCCCCCTTTGTCCTCAGATCCTCCATGTCCATCTATGTCCCCTATGTCCCCATGTCCTCTATCTCCTATGTCCCTATGTCCTGTATCCCCTATGTCCCTCTATGTCCACATGTCCTCCTCTATCTCCTATGTCCCTCTATGTTCCCCTGTCCTCTATCTCCTATGTCCCTCCATGTCCCCATGTCCTCCCCTATCCCCCCACATCCCTCACCCCTCTACATCCCCCCCATGACCCCCAAACCCCACCGCGTGTCCCCGGCGTCCCCGGGGGGCCGGGTCCCTTCCCTCACCTGCCGATGATGCTCTTGATCTGCGAGTCCTTCTCGGCCTGCTGCTGGCGCAGGCGCTTCTCGCTCTGCTCCAGGCGGTGCTGGTACTGGAGCAGGATGCGGCTCGTCTGCTCCTCCTGCGACACCAGGCGCCGCTCGTACTCCTCCAGCTTCCGGTTGGACATGTGCAGCCGTTCCTTCAGCGAGTGGATCTCCTCCTCGTACTCCTTCACCTGCCACAGTGCACACTGCAGAGCGCCGCCGGCACCCCCGAAGGGGGGACAGCCCCAAAGGGGTCACCTAAACCCATCCATTCCCATCTAAACCCATCCATTCCCATCGTGGTGTCACCTAAACCCATCCGTTCCCATCGTGGTGTCACCTAAACCCATCCGTTCCCATCGTGGTGTCACCTAAACCCATCCGTTCCCATCGTGGTGTCACCTAAACCCATCCGTTCCCATCGTGGTGTCACCTAAACCCATCCGTTCCCATCGTGGTGTCACCTAAACCCATCCGTTCCCATCGTGGTGTCACCTAAACCCATCCGTTCCCATCGTGGTGTCACCTAAACCCATCCATTCCCATCGTGGTGTCACCTAAACCCATCCGTTCCCATCGTGGTGACCCCTTAAAGAGCACGGATGACACCATGGTGATACCCAAAGACCATGGAACCATACCATGGTGACACCTAAAACCATGAATTCCCATCATGATGACACCTAAAGACCATGGATTCCTACCATGGTGACACCTAAACACATGGATCCTCACCATGGTGACACCTAAAGACCATGGATAACACCATGGTGACACCTAAACCCATGGATACCCACCATGGTGACACCTAACTCCATTGACCCTCACCATGGTGACACCTAAACCCATGGATTCCCACCATGGTGACACCTAAACCCATTGATCCTCACCATGGTGACACCTAAACCCCATGGATCCTCACCATGGTGACACCTAAAGACCATGGATAACACCATGGTGACACCTAAACCCATGGATTCCCACCATGGTGACACCTAAACCCATTGATCCTCACCATGGTGACACCTAAACCCATGGATTCCCACCATGGTGACACCTAAACCCATTGATCCTCACCATGGTGACACCTAAACCCATGGATTCCCACCATGGTGACACCTAACCCCATTGACCCTCACCATGGTGACACCTAAACCCCATGGATCCTCACCATGGTTCCACCTAAAGACCCCGGATAACACCACAGGAGTCCATCAGCATCATCTGGCACACGGACCCTTGCACCTCCCAAACCACGTTCCACCACGATGCCCCCCCCCTTGTCTTTCCATGCCCACCCCCTTCCCACCCGCACCCCTATGGCTGTGCCGAAGGTCCCTACCCGGTCCAGCCGGCTCTCGTCCATGGACTTGGAGTACTCCTTGAGCTTGTACTCCTCGCGCTCAATGTGGGAGCTCTCGATGTCGGCCGAGAGGTGCGGCATGTTGGACACCCAGGCCACCGTGCGCTCCGCCGCCGGCATCACCGGGTTCAGCGTCGACGGCGTCTGCGAGGCCTTGGGTTGGGGGCAAGGACATGGGTTTGGAGCCTCTTGGGTTGGCAAGCCATGGGTTGGCCCCATGGCATGGCCTCAACGCAGGTACCCAACCGTGTCCGTCCAGCTCCACCGTATCCCCATGTCCGCTCCTATCTCCATGCACCACCATGTCCCTCATCACCCCCATATCCCCCATGTCTTCACTTCCCCATCCCCACCATGTCCCCATCTCCCCCATCTCCCCATATCCCCCATATCCTCATCCCCATCCCCACCACGTCCCCATCTCCCCCCACAACCCCACTTACCCCCCGCATCCCCATCTCCCCATCACCCCCATCTCCCCATCCCCCATGTTTTCATTCCCATTCCCACCTCACCCCCATCTCCCCATCTCCCCCATATCCTCACCCCCATCACCCCCATATCCTCACCCCCATACCCCCATCCCCCCATATCCTCACCCCCATCCCCCCATATCCTCACCCCCATCTCCCCATCTCCCCCATATCCTCACCCCCATCACCCCCATATCCTCACCCCCATCCCCCCCATCCCCCCATATCCTCACCCCCATCCCCCCATATCCTCACCCCCATCTCCCCATCTCCCCCATCACCCCCATATCCTCACCCCCATCACCCCCATATCTTCTCCCCCATCACCCCCATATCTTCTCCCCCATCACCCCCATATCCTCACCCCCATCTCCCCATATCCTCACCCCCATCACCCCCATATCCTCACCCCCATCACCCCCATATCCTCACCCCCATCTCCCCATATCCTCACCCCCATCTCCCCACCTGCTTCGTCACCGGCGCCTTCATCCCCGCCACCGACGCCTCCTTGGCCAGGGAGGGTTGCCTGGACCGGGGGGGGCCGTAGGCCGGCTCCGGCGATGCCAACAGGTTCCCGCTGGCCGGCCGGGGCTTGGGGGGCACCCCGAGAGCCGACGGCCCCGCTCCCCCCCCTTTCCCTGCCCTTGCCCCCCTTGGGGTGGGAGGCGGGGGGGCCCCGATGGTGATCTGGGGGGGGGCCAGGCTGTCCTGCAGGGACAGCTGCCTCCGCCCGAAGTCCCCCCCGGGCCGGCCGAACTCATCGCTGTAGCTGTGGCTATGGGTGATGTGCTTGGAAGGCGGAGGAGCCACCAACTCCTCGCTCTTGCTGTACCCGTGCAACGGGGGGGCGAAAGGTCCTTCCCCCCCCACGCCGGGCTCCGGACCCCTTAAGGGTCCATCGGCGGCCAAATGGAACAAAGGGTTCTGGAACGAAAGCGGGACCCGCAATTGGGGACCGCCGGGGTCCGGCACCCCCAAACGAGGAGGGGCCAAGCTGGAGGCGCTGCCTTGGGACAGGCGGCCGGGACGGAGCCCTCCTCCTCCTCCTCCTCCTCCTCCTCCGCCTCCTCCTCCTCCTCCTCCGGCTCCCCCCGGGGCCGGGCCCCCGGCTGCCAGCAGCTCTGCGGGCAGGCTGGGGACGCTGTC
Organism: Pezoporus flaviventris; assembly: GCF_033815535.1. Lineage (NCBI taxonomy): Eukaryota > Metazoa > Chordata > Aves > Psittaciformes > Psittacidae > Pezoporus > Pezoporus flaviventris. Next base: position 17,860 of record NW_026893440.1, on the reverse strand, counting down.
GACGCGGCCGTCCTGGAGGTCGAGCATGGAGACGCTCTTGCCCACCCCCAGGGCCCCCCGGCCGCCCTCGGGCTCGGTCAGGTCGGAGCTGCTGGTGCAATAGGCAGGGGAGGAGCGGGCGAGAGGGGGGCGGCTCAGGACCAGCACCTCCTGAGGACCCTTCTCCTGCGGCGGGGAGGGCAGGCGGGGGACCTCCATGGAGCTGCGGGGATGGGAGGGATGGGGGGGGGGGGTGTCAGGTGCAGGCAAGCTCCGAGCCTGGGTCCTGTTCCGTCTCCATCCTCATCCCATCCTTATCTCCATCTCCAGACCTATCTCCATCCTCATCCTCATCTCCATCTCCATCCTCATCCCATCCTTATCTCCATCTCCAGACCTATCTCCATCCTCATCCTCATCTCCATCCTCATCCCATCCTTATCTCCATCTCCAGACCTATCTCCATCCTCATCCTCATCTCCATCCTCATCCCAACCTTATCTCCATCTCCAGACCTATCTCCATCCTCATCCTCATCTCCATCCTCATCCCATCCTTATCTCCATCTCCAGACCTATCTCCATCCTCATCCTCATCTCCATCCTCATCCCATCCTTATCTCCATCTCCAGACCTATCTCCATCCTCATCCTCATCTCCATCTCCATCCTCATCCCATCCTTATCTCCATCTCCAGACCTATCTCCATCCTCATCCTCATCTCCATCCTCATCCCATCCTTATCTCCATCTCCAGACCTATCTCCATCCTCATCCTCATCTCCATCTCCATCCTCATCCCATCCTTATCTCCATCTCCAGACCTATCTCCATCCTCATCCTCATCTCCATCTCCATCCTCATCCCATCCTTATCTCCATCTCCAGACCTATCTCCATCCTCATCCTCATCTCCATCTCCATCCTCATCCCATCCTTATCTCCATCTCCAGACCTATCTCCATCCTCATCCTCATCTCCATCCTCATCCCATCCTTATCTCCATCTCCAGACCTATCTCCATCCTCATCCTCATCTCCATCTCCATCCTCATCCCATCCTTATCTCCATCTCCAGACCTATCTCCATCCTCATCCTCATCTCCATCCTCATCCCATCCTTATCTCCATCTCCAGACCTATCTCCATCCTCATCCTCATCTCCATCCTCATCCCATCCTTATCTCCATCTCCAGACCTATCTCCATCCTCATCCTCATCTCCATCCTCATCCCATCCTTATCTCCATCTCCAAACCCATCTCCATCCTCATCCTCATCTCCATCTCCATCCTCATCCCATCCTTATCTCCATCTCCAGACCTATCTCCATCCTCATCCTCATCTCCATCCTCATCCCATCCTTATCTCCATCTCCAGACCTATCTCCATCCTCATCCTCATCTCCATCCTCATCCCATCCTTATCTCCATCTCCAGACCTATCTCCATCCTCATCCTCATCTCCATCCTCATCCCATCCTTATCTCCATCTCCAGACCTATCTCCATCCTCATCCTCATCTCCATCCTCATCCCATCCTTATCTACATCTCCAAACCCATCTCCATCCTCATCTCCATCTCCATCTCCATCCTCATCCCATCCTTACCTCCATCTCTAGCTCCATCTCCATCCTCACCCCATCACATCTCCAGCTCCAGCTCCATCCTCATCCCATCCCATCCTTATCTCCATCTCTAGCTCCATCTCCATCCTCATCCTCATCTCCATCCCTAGCAACATCTGTCTCCAGAGCCATCTCCTTCCTCATCCCCATCCTATCACATCCTCATCTCCAGACCCACCTCCATCCTCATCCCATCACATCCCCATCTCCATCTCTAGCTCCATCTCCATCTTCATCCTCATCTCTATCTCTAGCTCCATCTATCTCCAGACTCATCTCCATCTTCATCCCATCCCATCCTCATCTCCATCTCTAGCTCCATCTCCATCCTCATTCTCATCTCATCCTTGTCCCCATCTCTAGCTCCATCTCCATCCCCTGACCCATGTCCATTTCCATCCCCATCCCCCATCCCCAAACTCCTTTCATTCCCATCCCATCCTCATCTCCATCTCCATCCCCATCCCATCACCATTCCCATCCCATCTCCATCCCCATCCCATCACCATTCCCATCCCATCCCATCCCATCCCTGTCCCCATCCCATCCCCATCCCACATCGTCCCCATCCCCATCACTCACCTATTGAGGCCCCGCACCATGTAGGACTGGAGGTCAACGGAGCTGTGGGGCAGAGAGTGGGGTGACCACGGGGACCCACAGTGGGAGGTGACACCCCAACTGCGACTGGGGACCACCACAAGGATGTGGGTGATGACAGTGGGGGGACAGGGAGAGGTTCCGTAATGGTGTGGAGGTACCATGATGATGGGGAGGTACCATGATGCTGTTGGGGGTACCATGATGCTGTTGGGGGTACCATGATGCTATTGGGGGTACCATGATGATGTTGTGGGTACCATGATGATATTGTGGGTACCATGATGCTATTGGGGGTACTATGATACTATTGAGGGTACCATGATGATGTTGGAGGTACCATGATGCTGTTGGGGGTACCATGATGCTACTGGAGGTACCATGATGATGTTGAAGGTACCATGATGATGTGGAGGTACCATGATGCTATTGTGGGTGCCATGATGATGCTGTGGGTGCCATGATGATGCTGTGGGTACCATGATGCTGTTGTGGGTACCATGATGATGCTGTGGGTACCATGATGTTGTTGGGGGTACTATGATGATGCTGTGGGTGCCATGATGATGCTGTGGGTGCCATGATGATGCTGTGGGTGCTATGATGATGCTGTGGGTACCATGATGTTGTTGGGGGTACTATGATGATCCTGTGGGTGCCATGATGATGCTGTGGGTACCATGATGCTGTTGTGGGTGCTATGATGATGTTGGGGGTACCATGACGCTGTTGGGGGTACTATGATGCTGTTGTGGGTACCATGATGCTGTTGTGGGTGCTATGATGATGTTGGGGGTACCCCAGTGGGTCCCTGGGGATGGGGCAGGGGGGGAAGGGGGTGTTCCTCACCTGTTGAGGTCACGCACGAGGTAGGGCTGGAGGTCGGCCGAGGGTCCCCGCAGCACCAGCCCCTTGGGGGGCAGGCGCTCGCCCTGGCTGGGCTGCCGCTGCAGGTGGGGGTTGCGCAGGGCCACGCTGATGTCCGTCAGCAGCCGCGGCAGCGGCCCCAGCTTCAGCAGCGCCTCCTGCGGACAGCGACCGCCTGGCACCACCCCCAGTGACCTCCCATAGGGGAGATAGGGGTGGATGGGGCCTCAGGGACCTCCCACTGTGGGACATGGGGGCCTTGGACCGCAGTGAGCACCTCTGGGGGGACATGGACAGGATCTTAATGGTCACACATGGGAGGACATGGATTGATGGGACCTCAATGAACACCTCTGGGGAGACATGGATTGATGGGACCGCAATGATCACACATGGGTTGACATGGGTTGATGGGACCTCAATGACCTCTCCTTGGAGGACATGGATTGATGGGACCTCAATGAACACCTCTGGGGAGACATGGGTTGATGGGACCACAGTGATCACACATGGGTTGACATGGGTTGATGGGACCTCAATGACCTCTCCTTGGAGGACATGGGTTGATGGGACCTCAATGGTCACACATGGGAGGGCATGGATTGATGGGACCTCAATGAACACCTCTGGGGAGACATGGGTTGATGGGACCACAGTGATCACACATGGGTTGACATGGGTTGATGGGACCTCAATGACCTCTCCTTGGAGGACATGGGTTGATGGGACCTCAATGGTCACACATGGGAGGGCATGGATTGATGGGACCTCAATGAACACCTCTGGGGAGACATGGATTGATGGGACCGCAATGATCACACATGGGTTGACATGGGTTGATGGGACCTCAATGACCTCTCCTTGGAGGACATGGATTGATGGGACCTCAATGAACACCTCTGGGGAGACATGGGTTGATGGGACCGCAATGATCACACATGGGTTGACATGGGTTGATGGGACCTCAATGACCTCTCCTTGGAGGACATGGGTTGATGGGACCTCAATGGTCACACATGGGAGGACATGGGTTGATGGGACCTCAATGAACACCTCTGGGGAGACATGGGTTGATGGGACCACAGTGATCACACATGGGTTGACATGGGTTGATGGGACCTCAATGACCTCTCCTTGGAAGACATGGGTTGATGGGACCTCAATGACCTCTCCTTGGAGGACAGGAGTTGATGGGACCTCAATGATCACAGAAGGGAGGGCATGGGTTGATGGGACCTCAATGAACACCTCTGGGGAGACATGGGTTGATGGGACCACAATGATCACAGAAGGGAGGACATGGGTGGATGGGACCTCAATGACCACTCATGGTGGGACATGGGTTGATGGGACACCGATGACCTCCCATGGTGAGACATGGGGGCCTTGGACCCCAATGACCACCTCCAAGGATGACAGATGGGACCTCAATGACCACTCATGGTGGCACATGGGTTGATGGGACCTCCATGATCACACATGAGAGGACATGGGTGGATGGGACCTCAATGACCTCTCATGGTGGGACATGGGTTAATGGGACTCGGTGACCTTCCATGGGGGGGAAATGGGTTGATGGGAGTCAATGACCTCTCCTTGCAGGGCACACATTGATAGGGCCCCAATGACCACTCATGGTGGGACATAGGTGGATGGGACCCCAATGACCTCCCATGGTGCCTCATGAGTAGATAAGCTCCCAAAATGCCCTTTCAGGGCCACCCAGACCTCCAGGACCCCAAGACCTCCCCTGGGTGTCCTCCAAGGGGTCCAGGCTCTGGTCAGCACCCAGGAGAGGCCCCACACGTCCCGGGGGTGGGGGGTACCTTGCTGAGCTGAGACATGACCTCCCAGAGGAGGGCGTGCAGGGTGGACAACTCGCGGCCCAGGTCGATGTAGCCCTCGAAGCTGGTGCTGTTGGTGAGGGTGTCCAGGTTGGAGATCTCATAGAGGAACTGCTGCATGCTGGTCCACTCCAGCTCCAGGAACTCGTTCATGAAGGCCATGTACTCCTCCTTGCTGCCAAACCTGTGGGCAGGAGCTCTTCAAGGCCACCCCTAAGAGCTGTTGTCCCCCCCTCACTGGCCTTGCCCACCGTGCTCTGTCCTTTCTGTCCCCCCCCAGCTTCCTTCCTAAAGCTCCATCTGTCTGTCCTCCATCCATTTGTACAACTTACCCATCCGTCCATCATCCACCCATCATCCATCCATCATCCATCCATCATCCATCCATCCATTATCCATCCATCCATTCATCCATCCACCCATCCATCCATCATCCATCCATCATCCATCCATCATCCATCCATCCATCCATATCCATCTATCCATCATCCATCCATCCATCATCTGTCCATCCATCATCCGTCCATCCATCATCCATCCATATCCATCCATCCATCATCCATCATCCATCCATCCATCATCCATCCATCATCCATCGTCCATCCATCCATCATCCATCATCCATCAATCATCCATCCATCATCATCCATCATCCATCCATCATCCATCCATTCATCATCCATCCATCCATCCATCATCCATCCATCATCCATCCATCATCCATCCATCATCCATCATCCATCCATCATCCATCCATCATCCATCCATCCATCATCCATCATCCATCCATCCATCCATCATCCATACATCATCCATCCATCCATCCATCATCCATCCATCATTCATTCATCATCCATCCATCCATCATCCATCATCCATCCATCCATCCATCCATCATCCATCCATCATCCATCCATCCATCCATCCATCCATCCATCCATCCATCCATCATCCATCCATCATCCATCCATCCATCCATCCATCCATCCATCCATCCATCATCCATCCATCATTCATTCATCATCCATCATCCATCCATCATCCATCATCCATCCATCCATCCATCATCCATCCATCATCCATCCATCCATCCATCCATCCACCCATCCATCCATCATCCATCCATCATTCATTCATCATCCATCCATCCATCATCCATCATCCATCCCTCATCCCTCATGCATCAAACATCATCCATCACCCACCCTCCATCCACCCCCCCACCACCCCCGTCCCTTCCACCTCTCCCCTTTGCCGCGCTCTCACTTGGTGAAGTTGGCCAGGTTCTGGATGACCTTGGCGATGAGGGTGAGGGTGCGGGCGGTCTGCTCGTCCGGGTACTCCTGCATGAGCCCGAAGAGGCTGGGGGACATCACGGCGGGGCACAGGAACCTCAGGAAGAGCGAGGCGCTGATCAAGCGGTCGGCGATGTCCTCGCGGCCCCGCTCGGCGCAGCGCAGCCGCCACGAGGCGAAGACCTCCTTCAGCTCCCTCGGGAACACGCTGCGTGGTGATGGGGCACACACACACACACAATGGTCCAGGACCCACAATGGGGGGGACACCCCCCCCACACACACCCCCCTCCCACCCCTCCCCAGCCCCAAGGACTCACCAATGGGAGTTGACCACCTTGCAGAGGGCCAGCTCGCAGCACATGCGGAGGTTGGCCTGGTGGTCGGCCAAGGTGGAGGCTGAGCACTTCATGGGGTCCACCTCGCAGTTCTCCTCGGACTCGTATAGGGCTCGGATGAACTCACCTGGATGGGGGGCAACAGAGGGGTCCAGGGACATCAGGGACCACCCCACTGACCCACGGCCAAGGCACCGCGATGGGGACGCTACTGTGAGTAGGGTGAACCCAACAATCCCATGGCCACGCCAATGGGGAGATGACCATGCGTTGGTCCCCAAGCTCATCAACTCATCAACCGCTCAACCATCCCATCACCATAGCAACGGGGATGCAGGTTGTGAATGGACCGCCCATGAGAAGGGACCACCCAACCATCCCATCTCCATAGCAATGGGGATGGAGGTTGGGAAGGGACCGCCAATGAGAAGGGACCACCCAAGCACCCCAATGGGACCATGGCCATGCATGGGGACTCTTGGCCATGCTGGGGCCTGGTGGAGCTCACCAATGGCATCCTTGAGGTATTTCTGGCCAATGAGTTTCAGATACTCCTCGATGGCTTTCGTGGCGAGGGTGTTCTCCCGGAAGATGAGGTGCTCCCGGTCCATGAAGCGATCCACCTCCGTCATGGCCATGTCCGACAGGAAGTCCTGCCCATGGCTGTCAGGGCAGCCCCGTGCCCAGACACCCTCCCTGCACCCTTGTGTCCGTCCTCCCTCTTCTGTCCATCCATCCATCATGCATCCATCCATCCATCCATCATCCATTGAACCATCATCCATCCATCATCCATCCATCCATCCATCCATCCATCCATCCATCCATCATCCATCCATCATCCATCCATCCATCAGTACATCATCCATCATCCATCCATTCATCATCTATCCATCATGCATCCATCATCCATCCATCATCCATCATCCATCATCCATCATCCATCATCCATCCATCATCCATCCATCCATCCATTCATCATCTATCCATCATGCATGCATCATCCATCATCCATCCATCATCCATCCAACCATCATCCACCATCCATCATCCATCCATCCATCATCCATCCATCCATCATCCATTGAACCATCATCCATCCATCATACATCATCCATCCATCATCCATCCATCATCCATCATCCATCCACCCATCCATCATCCATCCAACCATCATCCATCCATCATCCATCCAACCATCATCCACTATCCATCATCCATCCATCCATTATCCATCCATCCATCATCCATTGAACCATCATCCATCCATCATACATCATCCATCCATCATCCATCCATCATTTATCATCCATCCACCCATCCATCATCCATCCAACCATCATCCATCCATCATCCATCCATCATCCATCATCCATCCACCCAACCATCATCCATCCATCATCCATCCATCCTCCATCATCCATCCATCATCCATCCACCCATCCATCATCCATCCTTCCACACGCCCACCCAACCGCCCTCCATCCTTCCACCCCTTCCTCCCTCCGTCCCTCCCTCCCTCCCCATCCCCACCTTCGCCTTGCCGGTGCTCTGCAGGATGTGCACCAACGCGCAGGCCACCTCCTCCTTGCTCTTCACGCTCAACACGGGCTCCAACACCGCGCACAGCATCCGGTAGTTATTGGTCACGTACTCGGCGAACTCCTTGTAGAGCTCCATGGGGAGGATGCTCATGGTCTGGAACCTGCTCTTCACCCTCAACGCCGGACACCCGGCCTTGCTCTTGCTCCCGCTGGGCTGGCTGAGCGGGTACCACTGCTCGGCGAAGTGCCTGCCGGTGACGCTGGCGATGGGGATGCTCACCATCCCCACGTAGTTGCTCTTGTCCTTCTTCCTCTTCTTATCCGTGTCCTTGTAGAGGTGGAGCCGGATGGTGCGCACGGCCGGGAGGTTGTTGAACTCGAAGTGCTCGCCCCAGAAGACGTTGTCGGTGCGGGCCTTGCTGGTGGTGCGGGCGTAGAGCATGTCGTCCAGGCACAGCTCGCAGTAGTAGCGCTTCTTGGGGGGCAGGTCCCGCGCCTCGATCACCCACAGCTTCAGGACGTTGTCCACCCGACGGCTGTTGTCCTAAATTGGGGGGGGTGGGGGTGTGGGGGGGTGCGGAGGGGAACGGGACGGGAGGACGTGGGGGGGTGAGGATGTGGGGAGCTCGAGGAGGTGGGGATTGGGTGAGGTGGCCACCGGCCATGGGGATGCCAAGGGGAGAGGCCGGCTGAGAGGGGGCACCAGGAGTAGGGACCACCCTGGGGATGGCACCACCAGTGAGCATCCCCATCCCCATCAATGGGCATCCTCATCCTCACCAGTGAGCATCCCCATCCCCATCAATGAGGATCCTCATCATCACCAGTGAGCATCCCCATCCCCATCAATGGGCATCCTCATCCTCACCAGTGAGCATCCCCATCCTCACCAGTGAGCGTCCCCATCCCCATCAATGAGCATCCCCATCCCCATCAATGGGCATCCTCATCCTCACCAGTGAGCATCCCCATCCCCATCAATGGGCATCCTCATCCTCACCAGTGAGCATCCCCATCCCCATCAATGAGGATCCTCATCATCACCAGTGAGCATCCCCATCCCCATCAATGAGCATCCCCATCCTCACCAGTGAGCGTCCCCATCCCCATCAATGAGCATCCCCATCCCCATCAATGGGCATCCCCATCCTCACCAGTGAGCATCCTCATCCTCACCAGTGAGCATCCCCATCCTCACCAGTGAGCATCCCCATCCCCATCAATGAGCATCCCCATTCTCACCAGTGAGCGTCCCCATTCCCATCAATGAGCATCCCCATCCCCATCAATGAGCATCCCCATCCTCATCAGTGAGCGTCCCCATCCCCATCAATGAGCATCCCCATCCCCATCAATGAGGATCCTCATCCTCACCAGTGAGCATCCTCATCCTCACCAGTGAGCATCCCCATCCTCACCAGTGAGCGTCCCCATTCCCATCAATGAGCATCCCCATCCCCATCAATGAGCATCCCCATCCTCACCAGTGAGCGTCCCCATCCCCATCAATGAGCATCCCCATCCCCATCAATGAGCATCCTCATCCTCACCAGTGACCATCTCCATCCCCATCAATGACCATCCCCATTCCCACCAGTGACCATCAGCATCCGCACCAGCTGACCATTCTTACCCATACCAGTCGACCATCCCCACTCATTGACCATCCTCATCCCACCAGCTGATCATCATCACCACTTGACCATCCCCATCCATTGACCATTCCCATCCCCACCACTTGCCCATCCCCACCAGCTGCCCCCTCACCTTGTTGGGCTTCACAGCCCTCTGCAGGTTCTCGATCCATTTGTCCCTCTCAGCAGCTGAGCGGCAGGCGAAGCACTTGGTCCCAGAAGCCGTGGTCACCTTGAGAGGGGGGGTTGAGTATGGTCAAACCCCCATCGAGCATCCATCATCCATCGTCCATCCATCACCCATCGTCCATCCATCATCCGTCATCCACCATCCATTCATCATCCATCCATCATTCATCATTCATCCATCATTCATCATCTATAATCCATCATCCATTGTCCATCATCTATCATCCATCATCCATTGTCCATCCATCATCCATCGTCCATCCATCATCCATCCACCCATCATCCATCCATCATCCATCCATCACCCATCCTCCATCATCCATCCACCCACCCATCCATCCATCATCCATCATCATCCATCCATCATCCATCATCATCCATCCATCCATCCTCCATCCATCCACCATCCACCAATGACGATGACCGGACACCACGGGGATGGCCGGGGCTCTGGTCCCTACCTCGAAGCAGAACTCCTGGCCCAGGATGCTGCTGTGCACAGCCTTGATGATGGAGTCTTCATCCAGGTTCAGCTCCAGAGCCTCGGCCGCGCTGCTGGGGCTCAGCAGGGACTCGTGCGAATGGGACTCCTTGAAGCTCTGCATCAGCCGGGCCCTGGGTTGGGGCGGGGACAACGTGGGGGGACACCCGGGAGTCACCCCCCCCAACCCCACCAATGGCACCTCTCATGGGGACCCCCCCCCAAGCAAGGCCCCTGGATGTGGGAGTCTGGGGTCACCCCCAAAAGAGGGGACACCCAAAATAGGGGATCCCGGGGGGGGGCATCTGCCCTAAAATAGGGTGATCACAGCATAAGGACCATCACTTGACCATCTCCATCAGCTGACCATCCTCATCCCTATCACTTCACCATCTCCATCAGCTGACCATCCCCATCACTTGACCATCTCTATCAGCTGACCATCCCCATCCCCATCACTTGACCATCTCCATCACTTGACCATCTCCACCAGCTGACCATAATCCTCCCCACCACCTGACCATCTCCATCACTTCACCATCCCTATCCCCATCACTTGACCATCTCCATCAGTTGACCATCCCCATCACTTGACCATCTCCATTAGTTGACCATCCCCATCCCCATCACTTGACCATCTCCATTAGTTGACCATCCCCATCCCCATCACTTGACTATCTCCATCAGTTGACCATCCCCATCACTTGACTATCTCCATCAGCTGATCATCCTCATCCCCATCACTTGACCATCTCCATCAGCTGACCATCCTCATCCCCATCACTTGACCATCCTCGTCCCCATCACTTGACCATCTCCATCACTTGACCATCTCCATCAGTTGGCCATCCTCATCCCCATCACTAGACCATCCCCATCACTTGACCATCCCCATCCTGACCACCTGACCATCTCCATCAGCTGACCATCCTCATCACCATCACTTGACCATCTCCATCACTTGACCATCCTCACCCCATCACTTGACCATCTCCATCACTTGACCATCCTCACCCCATCACTTGACCATCTCCATCACTTGACCATCCCCATCACTTGACCATCTCCATCAGATGACCATCCCCATCCCCATCACTTGACCATCCCCATCCCTATCACTTGACCATCTCCATCAGCTGACCATCCTCATCCCCATCACTTGACCATCCCCATCCCTATCACTTGACCATCTCCATCAGATGACCATCCTCATCCCCATCACTTGACCATCCCCACCACCTGACCATCCTCATCCCCATCACTTGACCATCCTCATCCCCATCACCTGACCATCCCTATCACTTGACCATCCCTATCACTTGACCATCCCCATCACTTGACCATCCCCATCACCACCCCTTGACCATCTCCACCAGTGGACCATCCCCACCCCCACACCCCCCCCCCTTCAGACCGCCGCCGCGCCACCACCGGCGGCTGACGTCGCCGTGACGTCACGGTGACGTCACCCCACCTGTCATGGTCGGCGCTGCGGAAGCGGGGCAGGATCTGCCGGAAGCTGCTGGTGCGGTCGAGCTTGGGCTGGCTCTTGGTGCGCTTGATGGAGCTCTTCAGGCGGCGGCTCAGGAAGCCTTGCTGGGGTACAGGCGGCTGAAGGGGGGGCCCATGGGGGGGCCCGGGGGGGTGGGAAGGGTCCGGGGGGGTCAGGGAAGGTCATGGGGATCAGGGGGGGCCAAGGGGTTTGGGGGGCAAAGGGGACCATGGTGATGTGGGGATGGGTGGAGGAGCTGTGGAGATGGGGATGGGGTGGGGTGGGGGGGGTAGGACCAGGGTGACCATGGTGATGGGGGAGGTTGGACCTTGGTTACTATGTCAATGGGTGGTTGGGGTTACCATGGTGATGGCGGATGTAGGACCAGGGTGACCATGGTGACAGGGGAGGTTGGACCTTGGTTACTATGTCAATGGGTGGTTGGGGTTACCATGGTGATGGAGGATGTAGGACCAGGGTGACCATGGTGACGGGGGAGGTTGGACCTTGGTTACTATGTCAATGGGTGGTTGGGGTTACCATGGTGATGGGGGATGTAGGACCAGGGTGACCATGGTGACGGGGGAGGTTGGACCTTGGTTACTATGTCAATGGGTGGTTGGGGTTACCATGGTGATGGGGGATGTAGGACCAGGGTGACCATGGTGATGGGGGATGTTGGACTTTGGTTACTGTCAATCGGTGGTCGGGGTTACCATGGGGATGGGGGGGGGTAGGACCAGGATGACCATGGTGATGGGGGATGTAGGACCAGGGTGACCATGGTGATGGGGGAGGGTGGACCTTGGTTACTGTCAGTTGGTGGTCGGGGTTACCATGGGGATGGGGGGGGGTAGGACCAGGATGACCATGGTGATGGTGGATGTAGGACCAGGGTGACCATGGTGATGGGGGAGGTTGGACTTTGGTTACTGTCAATCGGTGGTCGGGGTTACCATGGGGATGGGGGGGTAGGGACCAGGGTGACCATGGTGATGGGGGATGTAGGGCCAGGGTTACCACTGTGATGGGGGATGTACGACCAGGGTCAATATGTCAATGGGTGGTCAGGGTTACTATGGTGATGGGGGATGTAGGACCAGGGTTACAATGGGGATGGAGGGGTAGGACCAGCGTTACCATGGCAATAGGTGGTCAGGGTGACCATGGTGATGGTAGTATAGGAGCAGGGTTACCAGAGTGATGGGTGGTGCAGGAGCAGGGTTACCATAGCAACGAGTGATGTAGGAGCGGGGTTGCCATGGTGACGGGGAGCGTGGGAACAGGGTTGCCATGGTGATGGGTGATGTAGGGCCGAGGTTACCATGGAGATGGGGAGCATAGGAGCAGGGCTACCGCGCGACGGGTGGTCACGGTTACCGTGGCGATGGGAAGCATAGGAACGGCGTTACCATGGCGACGGGTGGTGCAGGACCAGGGTTACCATGGCAACGAGTGATGCAGGAGCAGGGTGCTGGGTGCTCGCGCTTGCCATGGCGATGGTTGTATAGGACCCGGGTTGCCATGGCGACAGGGAGCGTGGGAACGGGGTCACCATGGTGACGGGTGGTATGGGGACCGGGGTTACCATAGCGACGGGTAGCATGCGCCAGGGGTTGCCATGGGGACAGGGCAGGTGGGAGCGGGGTTACCATGGCAGCAGGCGTGTGGAGGAGAGGGGAAGGGGCCGTGTGGGATGGGGGTAACTGCGGTAACACGTGTGTGCACGGGGGGGGGGGGGTAACCATGGCAACAGGCATGGGCAGGACAGGGATAACCAAGGTCATACGTGTGTGCAGGATGGGGTGGCCATAGCAACATACGTGTGCAGGATGAAGCCACCATGGCAACATACGTGTGCATGACCAGGGTAACCAAGGTCATGCGTGTGTGCAGGACCAAGGGGGTGACCATGGCAACATACATGTGCATGACGGGATAACCATGGTGACATACATGTGCATGATGCAGTAACCACGGCAACCAACATACGTGTGCAGGACACCGTAACCAAGGTCATACGTGTGTGCAGGACCAAGGGGGTGACCATGGCGACATACATGTGCATGATGGGGTAACCGCAGCACCATACATGTGCGGGACCAGCGTAACCACGGCAACATACGTGTGTGGACCACAATAACTCCAGCAACATACATGTAGCATGATGGGATAACCACAGTGACACCCATGTGCACGATGCAGTAACCATAGCAACATACATGTAGCATGATGGGATAACCACGATGACACCCGTGTGCACGATGCAGTAACCATAGCAACATACATGTCCAGGATGGGATAACCACGATGACACCCATGTGTGCGATGCAGTAACCATAGCAACACACATGTGCAGGCCACGGTAACCACGGCAACACCCGCACGCGGGAGGCTCCGGCAACACGCATGGTGGGGGGGGGGGGGTAACCATGGCGACAGGCGTGTGCGGATGGCGGTAACCATGGCGACAGGCGTGTGCTCACCGAGGGCCGGAAGGGGGGGGCTGGGGGGGCGTCCATGTTGATGCTGTACTGCTTCCCGCCCGGAACGCTCTTCCTACGGGAGCGGCCTCCGTGGTAATCTGGGGACAAGGTGGGGGGGGACACACACATAGAAGAGCATGAGGGGACAAGGGGGGGGGACATGGGGGGGACCCCAACATCCCCCCCCCCTCAACTTCCCATTGAGGGGTCCTGATAGGGATATAGGGGGGCTATAGGGGGTCCTGAAGGGAATGGGGGGTCCCAAAGTTTCTTAGGGGTTCCTGGGGGGGGTTTATGGGGGTCCTGGGGGGGGGGGGATAAAGGGGTGCTGGGGAGGGGGTTAAGGAGGGATAAGGGAGGGATATGGGGGGGTACGAGGGGGTTATGGGAGGTCAATGGGACCCAGGGGTCCCCCAAGTACTGGGAAGGGACCTGAGGCCCCCCCCTTCATTCCCCTTCCTCCCCCCCCAAGCTCCCCAGCAGGCCCCAGGGCCCCGTGTGCCCTCCCCCCCATAACAAGGGACATCCCCATGTCCTGGGGTTCCCCCAAACTCTGCCCCCCCCCCCCCAATACCCTTAACCCCCCCCTTTGGCCTTCATGTCCCCCTAATTCTGCCCCCCCCCAAATCCCCTTTATCCCCCCTCCCCAAATTATGGGGTCCCCTAAACTCTACCCCCCCCAAACCCCATTAACCCCCCTTTGCCCTTGGGCTCCCTTTACCCCTGACCCCCCCAATCTCAGGGCTCCCCTTTATATCCCCCTCCCGCAATCTCAGCTCCCCATTATCACCCCCCCCCCCATTCACATCCCCCCAATCTCAGGCTTCCCTTTATATCCCCATCCGCAATCTCAGCTCCCCACAATCTCGCCCCCCCCCCCATTATCACCCCCCTAATCCAGGGGTCCCCCCCATATCATCCCCTCCCCAATGCCCCCCCCCCCCCCCCATCCCGACCCCCCCCCCCATTTCCTACCAGCCACGGTCCTGCTGCCGCCCTCCAGGCTGAGACGGGGCCCGGGGGGGGGCCCCAGGGTGCCCCGTAGGGCCCAGGGGGGGCCGGGCTGGGGGGGGGCCCCACATGGCTCCGCCCCCCCCCTTCTTTTACAGCCCCCCCGGGGCCCCCCCACGAGGCCCGGGGGCAGCCGGGGGGGACCCGGCCCCCGGCCGCATCCCCGCACACGCGGGTGCCACGTGCGGCGGCGGCGGCGGCTCACGCACACGGTCCCTATGGGGTGCTTGGGGTCCCTATGGGGTGCACCAGATGCTTGGGGTCCCTATGGGGTGCACCAGGTCCCTATGGGTGCACCAGGTCCCTATGGGATGCTTGGGGTCCCTATGGGGTGCTTGGGGTCCCTATGGGATGCTTGGGGTCCCTATGGGGTGCACCAGGTCCCTATGGGATGCTTGGGGTCCCTATGGGATGCTTGGGGTCCCTATGGTGTGCACCAGGTCCCTATGGGGTGCACCAAGTCCCTATGGATGTGCCTGGCCCCTATGGGATGCTTGCGGTCCCTATGGATGTGCCTGGCCCCTATGGGATGCTTGTGGTCCCTATGGATGTGCCTGGCCCCTATGGGATGCTTGTGGTCCCTATAGTATGTACCTGGTCCCTATGGATGTACCCGGTCCCTATAGGATGTACCCAGTCCCTATAGGATGTACCCGGTCCCTATGGATGTACCCGGTCCCTATAGGATGTACCCAGTCCCTATAGGATGTACCCGGTCCCTATGGATGTACCCGGTCCTATAGGATGTACCCAGTCCCTATAGGATGTACCCGGTCCCTATAGGATGTACCCAGTCCCTATAGGATGTACCCAGTCCCTATAGGATGTACCCGGTCCCTATGGATGTACCCGGTCCCTATAGGATGTACCCAGTCCCTATAGGATGTACCCAGTCCCTATAGGATGTACCCGGTCCCTATGGATGCGCCTGGTCCCTATGGGATGCACCGGGTCTCTATGGGATGTGCACACTCACTGTGGGATGTGCATGCTCTCTATGGGCCCCGCATGGTCTCTATGGGCTTTGCACACTCACAACGGGTCTTGCACGCTCACTATGGGATGTCCCCGGTCCCTATGGGTCCGTCATGGTCTCTATGGGGCTTTGCACACTCACTATGGGCCCTGCATGGTCCCTATGGGCTTTGCACGCTCACTATGGGCCCCTCATGGTCTCTATGGGGCTTTGCACACTCACTATGGGGCCCTGCACGGTCTCTATGGGCCCCGCATGGTCCCTATGGGGCTTTGCACACTCACTACGGGTCTCGCACGCTCACTATGGGATGCACACGCTCACAACGGCCATTGCACGCTCACCACGGGTCTTGCACGCTCGCTATGGGTCCCGCACGGGCCCTATGGGGCTTTGCACACTCACAGCGGCTCTTGCACACTCACTATGGGATGGGCACGGGCCCTATGGGCCTTGCACACTCACCACGGGCTCTGCACACGTCCCCTGCACCCCCAAACGCTTGTGGCCCCCCCCCCAAGCCCTTGCACGCTCGGTACCGGCCGCGCACGCTCAATGTCACCCCAAACGCTTGCACACTCACACCCCCCCCCCCTTGCACACTCAGCCTCGCACCCGTTTCACCCCGCTCCACACCGTTTCAGCCCCGTTTCACGCCCGTTCCGGACCCGCTCCACACCGTTTCGGACACGTTCAGCACCGTTTCACGCCGTTTCAGACCCGTTTCATGCCGTTTCCAGACCCGTTTCACGCCATTCCAGACCCGTTTCACGCCGTTTCAGACCCGTTCACACCCGTTTCACACCGTTCCACGCCGTTTCTGACCCGTTCCGCACCGTTTCAGACCCGTTTCACGCCGTTCCAGACCCGTTTCACGCCGGTTCCAGACCCGTTCACACCGTTTCAAACCCGTTTCACGCCGTTCCACACCGTTTCAAACCCGTTTCACTCCGTTCCACACCGTTTCAGACCCCGTTCCACACCGTTTCAAGCCGTTTCAGACCCGTTCCACACCGTTTCAGACCCGTTCCACGCCGTTTCAGACCCGTTCCACACCGTTTCAGACCCGTTCCACACCGTTTCAAGCCGTTTCAGACCCGTTCCACACCGTTTCAAGCCGTTTCAGACCCGTTCCACACCGTTTCACGCCGTTTCAGACCCGTTCCACACCGTTTCAGACCCGTTCCACACCGTTTCAGACCCGTTCCACACCGTTTCAGACCCGTTCCACACCCGTTCCACACCGTTCCAGACCCGTTTCACGCCGTTCCACACTCACCCTCCCGCCGCCACCGCCCCGCGCGCTCACGCTCCGCCCCCGCCGCGCGCGCCCCGCTGGCCCCGCCCCCTTCTCACTTCCCCCCCCCCCCCCCGCTTCGGGTGCGCGCGGCGCCGCCCCGGACTTAGGGGGGAGGATGGGGGGGGGGGGGGGAAGAATGGGGAGGGGGCGGGGCGATGGTTGCCAAGGGAAACGGTGGCCACGCCCCCTCCTCCCCCCCCA
>NW_026893438.1:0-28723 GCF_033815535.1 Pezoporus flaviventris | reverse complement strand
TGGGGCGGGCGCTTTCGGTCCGGCCTCCCGGCCCTTCCGCCCGGCTCTGCGGGCTGAACGGAGTGGTTCCGGGGCACGGGGTCCCGTTGCCAAGCGGCGGAAGGGAGATGGAGCGCATCGGTGGGGCAATGGGGGGGTTCTGGGGGTCTATGGGGGGTTATGGGGTTCTAGGGGGTGGTTATGGGGGTCTATGGGGTGATTATGGGGTTCTAGGGGGTGGTTATGGGGGTCTATGGGGGGGTTATGGGGTTCTATGGGGTGGTTATGGGGGTCTATGGGGTGATTATGGGGTTCTAGGGGGTGGTTATGGGGGTCTATGGGGGGGTTATGGGGTGGTTATGGGGTTCTATGGGGTGGTTATGGGGTTCTATGGGGTGGTTATGGGGGTCTATGGGGTGATTATGGGGTTCTAGGGGGTGGTTATGGGGTCTATGGGGGGGTTATGGGGTGGTTATGGGGGTCTATAGGGGGGTTATGGGGTGGTTATGGGGTTCTATGGGGTGGTTATGGGGTTCTATGGGGGGGTTATGGGGGTCTATGGGGTTCTATGGGGTCGTTATGGGGGTCTATGGGGTGGTTATGGGGTCTATGGGGGGGTTATGGGGTCTATGGGGGGTTATGGGGTGGGTATGGGGGTCTATGGGGTGGTTGTGGGTGGTTATGGGGGTCTATGGGGGGGTTATGGGGTTCTATGGGGTGGTTATGGGGGTCTATGGGTTGGTTATGGTGTTCTATGGGGTGGTTATGGGGGTCTGTGGGGTGGTTATGGGGGTCTGGGGGGTTATGGGGGTCTGTGGGGTGGTTATGGGTGGTTATGGGGGTCTATGGGGTGGTTATGGAGTTCTATGGGGTGGTTATGGGGGTCTATGGGGTGGTATGGGGTTCTATGGGGTGGTTATGGGGTTCTATGGGGTGGTTATGGGTGGTTATGGGTGTCTATGGGGTGGTAATTGGCATCTATAGGGTGGTTATGGGTTCTATGGGGTGGTTATAAGGGCTTACGGGGGTCTATGGGGTGTCTCTGGGTGCTTTGGAGCCTCCTGACCCCCACTGCCCCTCCCCATAGCGCTGCCCCCCCCCTCCCCACGGGAGCTGCCATTGGCGCTGCTGGAGCTGGGCTGTGCTGGGGCCTTCGAGCTGGTGGTGGGACCCCCGGGGGGGGCACGGGCCCCCCCCCACCGAACCACAGTGAGACCCCCATTGAGCCCCATTGACCCCCCATTGAGCCCCATTGACCCCCCATTGAGCCCCATTGATCCCATTGAACCCCATTGAGCACCATTGACCTCGTTGAGCCCATTGATCCCGTTGAGCCTCATTGACACCCATTGATCCCATTGAGCCCCCCATTGAGCCCCCCATTGAGCCCCATTGACCCCCCATTGAGCCCCATTGATCCCATTGAACCCCATTGAGCACCATTGACCTCGTTGAGCCCATTGATCCCGTTGAGCCTCATTGATCCCATTGAGCCCCATTGACACCCATTGATCCCATTGAGCCCCCCATTGAGCCCCATTGACCTCCCATTGAGCCCCATTGATCCCATTGAACCCCACTGAGCACCATTGACCTCGTTGAGCCCATTGATCCCGTTGAGCCTCATTGATCCCATTGAGCCCCATTGACACCCATTGATCCCATTGAGCCCCATTGACCTCCCATTGAGCCCCTTTGATCCCATTGAACCCCATTGAGCACCACTGACCTCGTTGAGCCCATTGTTCTCGTTGAGCCTCATTGACACCCATTGATCCCATTGAGCCCCCCATTGAGCCCCATTGACCCCCCATTGAGCCCCATTGATCCCATTGAACCCCATTGAGCACCATTGACCTCGTTGAGCCCATTGATCCCGTTGAGCCTCATTGACTCCCATTGAGCCCCCCATTGAGCCCCATTGACCCCCCATTGAGCCCCATTGATCCCATTGAACCCCATTGAGCGCCATTGACCTCGTTGAGCCCATTGATCCCGTTGAGCCTCATTGATCCCATTGAGCCCCATTGACACCCATTGATCCCATTGAGCCCCCCATTGAGCCCCATTGACCCCCCATTGAGCCCCATTGATCCCATTGAACCCCATTGAGCACCACTGACCTCGTTGAGCCCATTGATCCCATTGAGCCCCATTGACACTCATTGATCCCATTGAGCCCCACTGAGCCCCATTGACCCCCCATTGAGCCCCATTGATCCCATTGAACCCATTGAGCACCGCTGACCTCGTTGAGCCCACTGAACCCCATTGACACCCATTGATCCCATTGAGCCCCCCTGAGCCCCACTGACACCCACTGACCTCCTTGACCCCATTGATCACCATTGACACCCTTTGACCCCATTGAGCCCCATTGACTCCTATTGACCCCATTGATCCCCATTGACGCCTATTGATCTTCATTGAACCCATTGACCCCCATTGACCCCCACTGAACCCTATTGACACCCATTGATCCCCACTGACACCCAATGAGCCCCATTGACCACTGCTGAACCCTATTGACACCTATTGATCCCCATTGACACCCATTGATCCCCTTTGTACACCAATTGACCCCCCTTGGATCCCAAAGCCCCCCATTAACCCACATTGACCCCCCTTTGTGCACCCCACCCCCCCCCATTGACCCCAATAAACCCCCTTTTGTGACCCCCAAGTGCATGGGGGGGGTTATGAGTCCCCTGAGCCCCCCCAAACTGACCTCTTCCCCCCCCAAGCTCCCCCTGGGGATCCCCCCTTTTGCCCCCTCCCTTGTTTCGGAGCTGGAGCAGCAGCTTTTGGGGTCTCCCGAGTGGCTTCCCCCCCACCAGCACGAGAGGGCCCAAAGGTATGGGGGGTCCTATGGGGGCGGTCCTATGGGGGTCTGTGTGGGGGTTTATGGGGGTCTTATGGGAGTCAATGGGGGTCTTGCGGGGGTCCTATGAGGGGGGCCTATGGGGGTCAATGGAGCTCCTATGGGGGTCCTATGGGGGGGGTCTTTGGGGGTTCTCTGGGGTGGTCTGTGGGGGTCCTATGGGGGGATCTATGGGGGTCCTATGGGGGGATGTATGGGGGTTCTATGGGGAGTCTGTGGGGGGTCAGTGGAGCTCCTATGGGGGGTTCTATGGGGGGGTCCTATGGGGGGGGTCTTATGGGAGTCAATGGGGGTCCTATGGGGTGGTCTATGGGCGTCCTATAGGAAGATCTATGGGGGTCCTATGGGGAGATCTATGGGGGTCCTATGGGTGGTCTGTGGGGGTCAATGGAGCTCCTATGGGAGGGTCCTATGGGGGGGTCTTATGGGGGTCTATGGGGACTATAGGGGGTGTTGTGGGGTCCTATGTGGGGGTCTTGTGGGGGTCCTATGGGGGAGTCTAATGGGGGTCTATGAGGGGGGTCTATGGGGATCAGTGGGGGTCCTATGGGGGTGTCCTATTGTGGTCAATGGGGGGCCTATGGGGGGGGCCTATGGGGGTCCTGTAGGGGTCCTGTAGGGCTCTAAAGGCCATTGGGGGGGGTTCTTCTCCCCTGACCCCCCCATTTCCCCCCCCCCCCCAGGTCATGGCTCCGGCACCCGGAGCCCGGAACCTCTTTGCCTTGGAGCCAACCCCGGTTATGGGGGGGCTCCGGGCCCAAAGGGACCCCAAAAGTGGCTCCTTGAGAGGCTTCGTTGAGGTGGGGAGCATCCTATGGGGGTTCTATGGGGTCCTATTGGGGGGTTGGGGAGGTTCTATGGGTGTTCTGTGGGGTCTTATGGGGGTCCTATGGGGTCCTATGGGGGTCCTGTTGGGTTCCTATGGAGTCCTATGGGGTCCTATGGGGGTTTTATGGGGATTGTGGATTGGGGGGGGGGGTACTATGGGGTTCCATGGGGTCCTATGGCAGTCCTGTGGGGGCTTATGGGGGTCCTATGGGGTCTTATGGAGGTTCTATGGGCTTCTATGGGGGTTTGGGGGGGGGTTATGGGGTTTTATGGAGGTTTTTATGGGCTTCTATGAGGTCCTATGGGGGTTTGGGGGGATTCTATGGGGTCTTATGGGGGATTTTGGGGCAATTTTGGGTCTATTTTGGGCTGTTTGGGGGGTGGTTTTGGTTCCTGACCCCCCCCCGTCCCTTGTGTGTCCCCCCCCCCCCCCAGGAGCTGCTGCCCAATGTGGGGCTCTCAGCCAAAAACTCGCTCTCGCTGCGCCGCCCCCGGCCCCCCCCAAGAGAATCTGTGGGGCAGCACCACCTCCTGCCCCTTCTGGCCAGGTACCCCCAGCACCCCCCCTATGGCCCCCCCCCCCCCAATGGACCCCCCAATAAACCCCCCCCCCCCTTTGACCCCCCCAAACCCCCCACTTTGACCCACCATGGACCCCCTAAACCCCCCCCATGGACCCCCCCATAGACCCACCCAACCCCCCCCCATGGACCCCCACCCCATGGACCCTCCCAGCCCCCCCCTTTGACCCCTACATGGACCCCCCCGCCCCCCAAACCCTCCCATGGAACCCCCTCCATGGACCCCCCCAAACCCCCCCCTTTGACCCCCATGGACCCCCCCAAACCCCCCCCCCATGGACCCCCCCTAGCCCCCCTTCTTTGATCCCCCCATGGACCCCCCACATGGACCCCTCCAACCCCCCTTCTTTGACCCCCCCCCCCATGGACCCTCCCAAACCCCCCCCATGGAACCCCCCGTTTGACCCCCCCTTTGACCCCCCAATGGACCCCTTATATTACCCCCATAAGACACCCCCCATAGGACCCTCCCAACACCCCCAAACCCCCCCTTTGACCCCCACAAACCCCCCCTATGGACCCCAAACCCCCATAACCCCCCCATGGACCCCCTATAGGACTCCCCATAAGACCCCCCCCATAAGGCCCCCCCAGCACCCCAACCCCCACCCTTTGACCCCCCCCAAAGCCCCCCCCCAGGGACCCCATGGACCCCAACCTCCCCCCCCAGGGGTCCCCAAAACTCCTCTTTTCCCCCCTAAACACCCCCTTTTGCCCCCCCCCCCCCAATCCCCCCCTTTTGACCCCCCCCACCCCCTTTTGCCCCCCCCCAGCGGGGCTGGATGAGCCCAGCCTGGAGCAGCTCCGTATCCATGGTGATGAAGAGGAGGATGTGGACTTCGACACTGGTACCCCCCCCATTTTGGGGGTGTCCCCCTCCATTTTAGGCCCCCCCCCCTTTAAAGCACATATTGGGGTGCCCCCCCCCATTAAAACCCCTTTTTGCCCCCCTCCAGACCTATTGGTGACCCCCCCAGGGCTGAAGAGAGGTGTTGAGTACAAGGCTTCAGGTAGGGAAATGATGGGGGGGGTAACCCCTTATTTGGGGGGCATCGTATGGGGGTCTTATGTGGGTCTGGGGGGGTCCTATGGGGGTCTCAGGGGGTCCAATGGGGTCTGGGGGTGGCTTTGGGGGCTGGGGGGGTCCAATGGGGTCTGGGGGTAGCTTTGGGGGTCTGGGGGGGTCCTATGGGGGTCTGGGGGGGTCCAATGGGGTCTGGGGGTGGCTTTGGGGGTCTGGGGGGGTCCTATGGGTGTCTGGGGGGGTCCAATGGGGTCTGGGGGTAGCTTTGGGGGTCTGGGGGGGTCCTATGGGGGTCTGGGGGGGTCCAATGGGGTCTGGGGGTGGCTTTGGGGGTCTGGGGGGGTCCTATGGGGGTCTGGGGGGGGTCCAATGGGGTCTGGGGGTGGCTTTGGGGGCCTGGGGGTGTCTATGGGGGTCCTATGGGGGTCTATGGGGCTTTAGGGGGGTCCTATGGGGGTCTGGGGATGTCTATGGGGGTCCTATGGGGGTCTATGGGGCTTTAGGGGGGTCCTATGGGGGTCTGGGGGGGGTCCAATGGGGTCTGGGGGTGGCTTTGGGGGTCTGGGGGTGTCTATGGGGGTCTATGGGGCTTTAGGGGGGGTCCTATTGGGGTCTGGGGGTGTCTATGGGGGTCCTATGGGGCTTTAGGGGGGGTCCTATGGGGGTCTGGGGGTGTCTATGGGGGTCCTATGGGGCTTTAGGGGGGGTCCTATGGGGGTCTGGGGGTGTCTATGGGGGTCTTATGGGGATTTAGGGGGGTCTATGGATGTCTGTGGGTGTCTGTGGGGGTCCAAAGGGGGTCTTATGGGGGTCTGGGTGTGTCTATGGGGGTCCTATAGGGGGCTGGGGGGGTCTATGGCTGTCTATGGGGCTTTATGGAGGTCTATGGGGTACTTATGGGGCTCTGTGGGGGTCTGTGGGTGCCTATGGGTGTCCTATGGGGCTTTAGGGGGTGTCTATGGGGGTCTATGGGTGTCCTATGGGGTTTTAGGGGTGTCTACGGGGGTCTATGGGTCCTATGGGTGTCCTGTGGGGCTTTAGGGGGTGTCTATGGGGGTCTATGGGTGTCCTATGGGGTTTTAGGGGGGTTTAGGGGTGTCCTATGAGGCTTTAGGGGGTTCTATGGGGTTCTTATGGGGGTCTATGGGGTTTTAGGGGGGGTCTGTGGGTGCCTATGGGTATCCTATGGGGCTTTAGGGGGGGGTCTATGGGGGTCTATGGGTCCTATGGGTGTCCTATGGGGCTTTAGGGGGGGTCTATGGGGGTCTATGGGTCCTATGGGTGTCCTATGGGGCTTTAGGGGGGGTCTATGGGGGTCTATGGGTCCTATGGGTGTCCTATGGGGTTTTAGGGGTGGTCTATGGGGCTCCCCACCCATTGAGCCCCCCCTTTTTGCTGCCCCCCCCCCCCCCAGTTGGGGGCCGCAGTGGGGCTGGGGGGGGCCCCCTTTCTCTCTGCAGCCTCCTCCAGACCTTGGACCCCTTCGACTTGGGGGGCGACGAAGACATTGGGGGGGGGGGTCCCCCCAAACCGGAGCCGGAGTTGGGGGGGGCCATGGACACCCCAAAGAGGCTCCGCCCCCCATTGCCCCATAGCGACAGCGTGGATGAGCTCCTGCATCAGGTGCTGCCCCATAGGGATCAATGGGGTGTGTGTGTGTGTGTGGGGGGGGTTCTGCCCTATATTGACCCCCATCCTCCCCATAGGAAGTGGGAGAGCCCGCCCAAGCCCCGCCCCCGGCCCCCCCCGAGGACCAATGGGCTGTGGCCATTGACACCAGTGAGCCAATGGGGGACTTCGAGAGCCTGGTGCCTGACCCGGCCTTTAAGGTGAGGGGGGGGTTTGGGGGGGTCCTAAAGGGGTTTGGGGGGGTCCTGAAGGGGTTTGGGGGGGGCTAAAGGGGGTTTGGGGGGGTCCTAAAGGGGTTTGGGGGGGTCCTAAGGGGGTTTGGGGGGGGCTAAAGGGGGTTTGGGGGGGTCCTAAAGGGGTTTGGGGGGTCCTTAAAGGGGGTTGGGGGGGTCCAAAGGGGTTTGGGGGGGTCCTAAGGGGGTTTGGGGGGGACACAAAGGGGTTTGGGGGGGTCCTAAGGGGTTTGGGGGGGTCCTAAGGGGGTTTGGGGAGGTCCTAAAGGGGTTTGGGGGGGTCCTGAAGGGGTTTGGGGGGTCCAAAGGGGTTTGGGGGGTCCTAAGGGGGTTTGGGGGGGACACAAAGGGGTTTGGGGGGGTCCTAAAGGGGTTTGGGGGGGTTCCAAGAGGGGTTTGGGGGGGTCCTAAGGGGTTTGGGGGGTCCTAAGGGGGTTTGGGGGTTCCTAAAGGGGTTTGGGGGGGTCCTGAAGGGGTTTGGGGGTCCTAAGGGGGTTGGGGGGGTCCTAAAGGGGTTTGGGGGGGTCCTAAGGGGTTTGGGGGGGTCCTGAAGGGGTTTGGGGGTCCTGAAGGGGTTTGGGGGGGTCTAAGGGGGTTTGGGGGGGTCCAAAGGGGTTTGGGGGGGGCTAAAGGGGGTTTGGGGGGGTCCAAAGGGGGTTTGGGGGGGTCCTAAAGGGGTTTGGGGGGGGGCTAAAGGGGGTTTGGGGGGGTCCTAAAGGGGTTTGGGGGGGGGTCCTGAAGGGGTTTGGGGCGGTCCTAAAGGGGTTTGGGGGGGTCCTAAGGGGGTTTGGGGGGGTCCTAAAGGGGTTTGGGGGGGTCCTAAAGGGTTTGGGGGGTCCTTAAAGGGGTTGGGGGGTCCAAAGGGGTTTGGGGGGGTCCTAAGGGGGTTTGGGGGGACACAAAGGGGTTTGGGGGGTCCTAAGGGGTTTGGGGGTGCTAAAGGGGTTTGGGGGGGTCCTAAGGGGGTTTGGGGGGGTCCAAAGGGGTTTTGGGGGCTCTAAAGGGGTTTGGGGGTTCCCAAGGGGGTTTGGGGGGGCCCTAAGGGGTTTTGGGGGGTGCAAAAGGGGATTTAGGGGGGTCCTAAGGGGGTTTGGGGGGGGACGCAAAGGGGTTTGTGGGGGTCCTAAGGGGGTTTGGGGGTTCCTAAAAGGGGTTTGGGGGGGTCCTGAAGGGTTTGGGGGTCCTAAAGGGTTTGGGGGGGTCCTAAGGGGGTTTGGGGGGTCCTAAAGGGGTTTGGGGGGGTCCTAAGGGGTTTGGGAGGGGTCCTGAAGGTTTTTGGGGGGGTCCTAAGGGGGGTTTGGGGGGGTCCAAAGGGGGTTTGGGGGGGTCCTAAGGGGGTTTGGGGGGGGCTAAAGGGGGTTTGGGGGGGTCCAAAGGGGGTTTGGGGGGGTCCTAAAGGGGTTTGGGGGGGTCTTAAGGGGGTTTGGGGGGGTCCTAAATGGGTTTATGGGGGGCTAAAGGGGTTTGGGGGGGTCCCAAGGGGGTTTGGGGGGGTCCAAAGGGGTTTGGGGGGGTCCTAGGGGGTTTGGGTGTTCCTTAAAGGACCCTTCATGCTTTCTTCGGCGAGGTTCCAACGCCGTCGTCTGTCGTTGTACCCCTCTCCTCAGTGGCCCTTTAAGCCGGACCCCTTCCAGCTGCAGGCCGTGCTGTGCCTGGAGCGGGGGCAATCCCTGCTGGGCGGCCGCGCACACTTCCGCGGGCAAAACGGGCCATCGCCGAGTACGCCATTGCCCTGGCACAGCGACACATGGCCCGGTGAGACCCCCCCGCACCCAAAAACGCCTTTTTTCCGCCCAAAAAGAGCCTCTGGAAAGCGCAAAACACACCCAAAACACCCCCCCCCCCCCCCCACCTTTGCTATGTTGTTCTAGCGCCGCTGCAGTACCCAGTGTGGCCACAAGAGGTCGCGTCATGGTGGTGCCATTAAGAGCGCTAAACCCATCGCATAAAGCCCCATTTTGGGGTGCTCAGACCCCACATTGGGGTCCCCAATCATCATTGGGGGTCTCTAAACACCTCGGACCCAAAATTGACCTTTTTCACCCCAAAAATCGCTTCCAAAAGACCCAAAACACCCCCAAAATGCAGCTCCCCCCGCCCTAGCGCCGCTGCAGTACCCAGTGTGGCCACAAGAGGTCGCGCCATGGTGGTGCCATTAAGAGCGCTAAACCCATCGCATAAAGCCCCATTTTGGGGGTGCTCAGACCCCCCCATTGTGGTCCCCAATCATCATTGGGGGGCTCTAAACACCCCCGGACCCCAAATTGACCTTTTTCACCCCAAAAATCGCATCCAAAAGACCCAAAACACCCCCAAAATGCAGCTGCCCCCCTGCCCTAGCGCTGCTGCAGTACCCAGTGTGGCCACAAGAGGTCGCGCCATGGTGGTCCCATTAAGAGCGCCAAACCCATCGCATAAAGCCCCATTTTGGGGTGCTCAGACCCACATTGGGGTCCCAAACCATCATTGGGGGTCTCTAAACACTCCCGGACCCAAAATTGACCTTTTTCACCCTAAAAATCGCTTCCAAAAGACCCAAAACACCCCCCAAATTGCAGCTCCCAACCTGCCCTAGCGCCGCTGCAGTACCCAATGTGGCCACAAGAGGTCGCGCCATGGTGGTCCCATTAAGAGCGCTAAACCCATCGCATAAAGCCCAATTTTGGGGTGCTCAGACCCCCCCATTGTGGTCCCCAATCATCATTGGGGGGCTCTAAACACCCCCGGACCCAAAATTGACCTTTTTTCACCCCCAAAAATCGCTTCCAAAAGACCCAAAACACCCCCAAAATGCAGCTCCCCCCCGCCCTAGCGCTGCTGCAGTACCCAGTGTGGCCACAAGAGGTCGCGCCATGGTGGTGCCATTAAGAGCGCCAAACCCATCGCATAAAGCCCCATTTTGGGGTGCTCAGACCCCACATTGGGGTCCCCAATCATTATTGGGGGTCTCTAAACACCCCTGGACCCCAAATTGACCTTTTTCACCCCAAAAATCGCTTCCAAAAGACCCAAAACACCCCCAAAATGCAGCTCCCCCCCGCCCTAGCGCCGCTGCAGTACCCAGTGTGGCCACAAGAGGTCGCGTCATGGTGGTGCCATTAAGAGCGCTAAACCCATCGCATAAAGCCCCTTTTTGGGGTGCTCAGACCCCCCCATTGTGGTCCCCAATCATCATTGGGGGTCTCTAAACACCCCCGGACCCAAAATCGACCTTTTTCACCCCAAAAATCGCCTCCAAAAGACCCAAAACACCCCCAAAATGCAGCTCCCCCCCTTTCCTGCAATACCCAATGTGGCCACAAGGCGTCGCTGTTGTCTTTTATGGCTCTTAATACTCTCCTATAAGCTCCTTATGGGGTCGTGGGGGTCCCTCCTATTTCCCCCCCATTTCCTCCCCCTATTGACCCCCATTGCCCCCCATTTCCCTCCCCAGCTCCATTTACACGTCTCCCATCAAGGCTCTTTCCAACCAGAAGTTCCGGGATTTCCGGAGCACCTTTGGATCTGTGGGGCTGCTCACGGGGGACGTCCAACTGCACCCCGAGGCCTCCTGCCTGGTCATGACCACCGAGATCCTGCGGTGAGCGCCCCGAAATGCACCTGAAACAGCCCAAAATGCACCAAAACCACCCCAAAATAGCCCCAAACAGCCCAAAATGCACCCGAAACAGCCCAAAATGCACCAAAACCACCCCAAAATAGCCCCAAACAACCCAAAATGCACCAAAACCACCCCAAAATAGCCCCAAACAGCCCAAAATGCACCCGAAACAGCCCAAAATGCACCCAAATCACCCCAAAATAGCCCCAAACAGCCCAAAATGCACCAAAACCACCCCAAAATAGCCCCAAACAGCCCAAAATGCACCCGAAACAGCCCAAAATGCACCCAAATCACCCGAAAATGCACCTGAAACAGCCCAAAATGCACCAAAACCACCCCAAAATAGCCCCAAACAGCCCAAAATGCACCCGAAACAGCCCAAAATGCACCCGAAACAGCCCAAAATGCACCTGAAACACCCCAAAATGCACCCGAAACAGCCCAAAATGCACCCAAAACAGCCCAAAATGCACCCGAAACAGCCCAAAATGCACCTGAAACAGCCCAAAATGCACCTGAAACAGCCCAAAATGCACCCGAAACAGCCTAAAATGCACCAAAACCACCCCAAAATAGCCCCAAACAGCCCAAAATGCACCCCAAACAGCCCAAAATGCACCCAAAGCACCCCAAAATGCACCCGAAACAGCGCAAAATGCACCTGAAACACGCCAAAATGCACCCAAAACAGCCCAAAATGCACCTGAAACAGCCCAAAATGCACCAAAACCACCCCAAAATAGCCCCAAATAACCCCAAACAGCCCCAAATGCACTCAAATCACCCCAAAATGCACCCAAAACAGCCCAAAATGCACCAAAACCACCCCAAAATAGCCCCAAACAGCCCAAAATGCACCCAAATCACCCCAAAATATACCCAGAACACCCCAAACCACTTAAAATACACCCCAAACCACCCAAAATACACCCCAAACAGCATAAACTGCACCCAAACCAGCCCAAAATGCACCAAACCCACCCTGAAATAGCCCCAAACAGCCCAAAATGCACCCAAATCACCCCAAAATGCCCACAGAACAGCCCAAAATATCCCCAAAACAGCCAAACCAGCACAAAATACACCCAAACCACCCCAAAATGCATCAAAAACTCTCCAAAATGCACCCTAAACACCCCAAAATAACCCAAAATGGCCCAAAATACACATAAAGCACCCCAAAACTCACCCAGAGGCCTCCTGCCTGCTCATGACCCAAAACACCCCAAAATACACCCAAACCAGAGCAAAATACACCCCAAAAAGCCCAAAATACACCCCAAAAGCCCAAAATACACCCAAACTATGTGAAATTACACCAAGACCACCCCAAAATACCCCCAAAGAGAGCCCCAAATACACCCAAACCAGCCCCAAATACACCCCAAATATACCTCAATATACCCCCAAAACACCCCCAAATACCCCCAAAACACCTCAAAACGGCCCCAAATACCCCCAAAAACAACCAAATACCCCAAAACACCTCAAAACAGCCCAAAATACCCCAAAATACCCCCAAATACCCCCAAACCCCCTCTTTCTGCCCCATAGCTCCATGCTCTACAACGGCTCCGATGTGATCCGGGACCTGGAATGGGTCATCTTCGACGAGGTCCATTACATCAATGATGCTGAGGTGAGGGGGGGCCGCTATGGGGCGCCTATGGGGCTATGGGGGGGTCCTATGGGGTCCCTATGGGGGTTATTGGGGTCTCTATGGGGGTTATTGGGGGTCCTATGGGGCTGGAGGGGGTCCTATGGGGGTCCCTGTGGGGGTTATTGGGGTCCCTATGGGGGTTACTGGGGTCCCTATGGGGGTTACTGGGGGTCCTATGGGGTTGAGGGGGTTCTTATTGGGGTCCCTATGGGGGTTATTGGGGGTCCTGTGGGGTTAGGGGGGTCCTATGGGGCTGGGGGGGATCTCATTGGGGTCCCTATGGGGGTTATTGGGGGTTTCTTTGGGGCACAATTGGGGTTATTGGGGTCACTATGGGGTCTCCATGGGTCACTATGGGGTCTCTATGGGGTCTCCATGGGGTCTCTATGGGGTCTCTGTGGGTCTGTATGCATTTCCGTGGGTCTCTATGGGGTCTCTATAGGATCTCTATTGGGTCTCTATGGGTCTCTGTGGGTTTCCATGGGTCTCTATGGGGTCTCTATGGGTCTCCATGGGTCCCTATGGGTCTCCATGGGGTCTCTATGTGTCTCCATGGGTCCCTATGGGTCTCCATGGGGTCTCTATGGGTCTCTATGGGTTTCTATGGGGTCTCTATGGGTCTCCATGGGTCTCCATGGCTCCCTATGTGTCTCCGTGGGTCTTTATGGGTCTCTATGGGTCTCCATGGGGTCTCTATGGGTCTCTATGTGTCTCCATGGGTCTCTATGGGTCTCTATGGGTCTCCATGGGGTCTCTATGGGTCCCTATGTGTCTCCGTGGGTCTCTATGGGTCTGCCCCACAGCGCGGGGTGGTGTGGGAGGAGGTTCTCATCATGCTGCCCGAGCACGTGAAGCTCGTCCTGCTCAGCGCCACCATCCCCAACGCCATGGAGTTCGCTCAGTGGGTCGGGTAAGGGGGCAGTGGGGCAGTGGGGGGCAATGGGGGGCAATGGGGGGCAATGGGGCAATGGGGGGCAATGGGGCAATGGGGTAAAGGGGGCAATGGGGGGCAATGGGGGCAAAGGGGGTCAATGGGGGCAATGGGGTAATGGGGCAATGGGGGGCAATGGGGCAATGGGGGGCAATGGGGGCAAAGGGGGTCAATGGGGGCAATGGGGGGCAATGGGGGCAATGGGGGGCAATGGGGGCAATGGGGTAATGGGGCAGTGGGGCAGTGGGGTGTTTCTGGGTGTATTTGTGCTGATTTTGGGGTGTTTTGGTCCGATTTGGGGGTATTTTGGTGCGATTTTGCGGTATTTTGGGGTATTTTTGTCCGATTTTGGGGTGTTTTGGTGCGATTTTGCGGTATTTTGGGTTGTTTGGGGTCGATTTTGCGGTATTTTGGTGCGATTTGGGGGTATTTTGGTCCGATTTGGGGGTATTTTGGTCCGATTTTGGGGTATTTTGGTCCGATTTTGCGGTATTTTGGGTTGTTTGGGGTCGATTTTACAGTATTTTGGTGCGATTTTGCGGTATTTTGGTGCGATTTGGGGGTATTGTGGGGTGTTTTGGTCCGATTTTGGGGTATTTTCGTCCGATTTGGGGGTATTTTGTTCCGATTTTGCGGTATTTTGGGTTGTTTGGGGCCGATTTTGCGGTATTTTGGTGCGATTTGGGGGTGTTTTGGTGCGATTTTGGGGTATTTTGGTCCGATTTTGCGGTATTTTGGGTTGTTTGGGGCCGATTTTGCGATATTTTTGTGCGATTTTGCGGTTTTTTGGTGCGATTTTGCGGTATTTTGGTCCTATTTGGGGGTATTTTGGGGTATTTTGTTCCGATTTTGGGGTATTTTGGTGCGATTTTGCGGTATTTTGGTCCGATTTGGGGGTATTTTGGGGTATTTTGGTCCGATTTGGGGGTATTTTGGTCCGATTTGGGTGTATTTTGGTCCGATTTTGCGGTATTTTGGGTTGTTTGGGGCCGATTTTGCGGTATTTTGGTGCGATTTTGCGGTATTTTGGTCCGATTTGGGGGTATTTTGTCCGATTTTGGGGTATTTTGGGTTGTTTTGGTCCGATTTTGGGGTATTTTGTGCTGATTTTGATGTATTTTGGGTTGTTTTGGTCCGATTTTGGGGTATTTTGGGCTGATTTTGATGTATTTTGGGGTGTTTTGGTGCGATTTTGGGGTATTTTGGGTTGTTTTGTTCCGATTTGGGGTATTTTGTCCGATTTTGGGGTATTTTGGGATATTTTGGTCCGATTTTGGGGTATTTTGGCCCGATTTTGATGTATTTTGGGCTGTTTTGTTCCGATTTTGGGTTGTTTTTGTCCGATTTTGCTCTGATTTGTGTCTATTCGGGTGTCCTCCCCCCGTGTCCCCCCCCAAAGCCGCACGAAGCGGCGGTGCCTGCGGGTGCTGAGCACCCAGCGCCGCCCGGTGCCGCTCCAGCACTTCCTGTACACGGGGCAGGGGCCCCGCAGCCGCGAGCAGCTCTTCCTGCTGCTGGATGCACACGGGGCCCTCAACACACAGGGGTGAGCACGGGGGGACCCGGGGGACCCATGGGACCCATAGAGACCCATAGGGACACATAGGGAGCCATAGGGACCCATAGAGATCCATAGGGACACATAGGGATACATAGAGAGCCATAGAGACCCATAGGGACCCATAGGGACCCATAGGGACCCATAGGGACACATAGAGAGCCATAGAGACCCATAGGGACACATAGGGAGCCATAGGGATACATAGGGACCCATAGAGATCCATAGGGACACATAGAGACCCATAGAGACCCATAGGGACACATAGGGACACATAGGGAGCCATAGGGACCCATAGGGAGCCATAGGGAACATAGGGATCCATAGGAACACATAGGGACCCATAGAGACCCATAGAGACTATAGAGACCCATAGAGACCCATAGGCACCCATAGAGACCATAGAGACCCCGTAGAGACCCATAGAGACCCATACAGACCCATACAGACCCATTGTGACTATAGAGACCCATAGAGTCCCATAGGGACCCATAGGCACCCATAGAGACCATAGAGACCCCGTAGAGACCCATAGAGACCCATAGAGACCCGTAGTGAACCATAGAGACCCATAGAGACCATAGAGAGAGACCCATTGAGACCCATGGAGCCCCATTGACACCCATTGAGGCCCACTGACCATAGAGAGAGACCCCGTGGACACTCCATAGACCCCCCCCATAGACACCCTATAGAGACCCCATGGACACCCCATAGACACCCTATAGAGACCCCATGGACACCCCATAGACACCCTATAGAGACCCCATGGACACCCCCATAGACACCCCATAGACCCCCCATAGACACCCTATCCCCAGCCCCATAGACACCCCATGGACACCCCATAGACCCCACCATAGACCCCCCATAGACACCCTATCCCCAGCCCCATAGACACCCCATGGACACCCCATGGACACCCCATTGACCCCCCCATAGACCCCCCATAGACACCCTATCCCCAGCCCCATAGACACCCCATGGACACCCCATTGCCCCCCCCATAGACCCCCCCATAAACACCCCATAGACCCCCCATAGACACCCTATCCCCAGCCCCATAGACACTCCATGGACACCCCATTGACTCCCCCATAGACACCCCATAGACACCCTATCCCCAGCCCCATAGACACTCCATGGACACCCCATTGACTCCCCCATAGACACCCCATAGACCCCCCATAGACACCCTATCCCCAGCCCCATAGGCACCCTTTCACCAGCCCCATAGACACTCCTGGACACCCCATGGACACCCATAGACTCCCTATCCCCAGCCCCATAGACACTCCATGGACACCCCATTGACCCCCCCATAGACCCCCCATAGACACCCTATCCCCAGCCCCATAGACACTCCATGGACACCCCATTGACCCCCCCATAGACCCCCCATAGACACCCTATCCCCAGCCCCATAGACACTCCATGGACACCCCATTGACCCCCCCATAGACCCCCCATAGACACCCTATCCCCAGCCCCATAGACACTCCATGGACACCCCATTGACTCCCCCATAGACACCCCATAGACCCCCCATAGACACCTTATCCCCAGCCCCATAGACACCCCATGGACACCCCATTGACCCCCCCATAGGCACCCCATAGACCCCCCATAGACCCCCTATCCCCAGCCCCATAGACCCCCCCTGGACCCCCCACCGACCCCCCTCTCCTGCCCCACAGTTACTACGCCGCTGTGGAGGCCAAGAAGCAGCAGAGCAGCAAAGTGGGGCAGAACTTTGGGGCCAAGCACCCCACGATGGCGTCAATGACCCCGGGACAGGTCTGTGGGGCGTGGGGGGGGGGGGGCACTTGTGGGTCACGCT
This sequence comes from Pezoporus flaviventris, assembly GCF_033815535.1. Classification (NCBI taxonomy): domain Eukaryota; kingdom Metazoa; phylum Chordata; class Aves; order Psittaciformes; family Psittacidae; genus Pezoporus; species Pezoporus flaviventris. The sequence goes on along the minus strand of NW_026893438.1, from coordinate 11,975 downwards.
GTGGGTCACGCTATGGGTCAGGCTCACCCCATAGCACCCCCCTAGAGGACTGGGGGTATAAAGGTGGGGGGAGGCTCTCCCCATAGCGCCCCCTGAAGGAGTGGAGGTCTAAAGGGGTTCCCCCCCCACCTCCGCCTCACCCCATAGCGCCCCATAGCGCCCCATAGCACCCCCTCCAGACCTTGCGGACTAACCCCCCCCTTCTCCCCCTCCCCCCATAGCGCCCCATAGCACCCCATAGCGCCCCATAGCGCCCCATAGCACCCCATAGTGCCCCATAGCGCCCCATAGTGCCCCATAGCGCCCCCTCCAGACCCTGCGACCTAACCCCCCTTCCTCCCTCTCCCCCCATAGCGCCCCATAGCGCCCCATAGCGCCTCATAGAGTCCCATAGCGCCCCATAGCACCCCATAGTGCCCCATAGCGCCCCATAGCACCCCATAGCCCCATAGCGCCCCATAGCGCCCCATAGTGCCCCATAGCGCCCCATAGCGCCCCCTCCAGACCCTGCGAACTAACCCCCCCTTCCTCCCTCTCCCCCCATAGCGCCCCATAGCACCCCATAGCGCCCCATAGCGCCCCATAGCGCCATAGCACCCCATAGCGCCCCATAGCCCCCCATAGCACCCCATAGCGCCCCCTCCAGACCCTGCGAACTAACCCCCCCTTCCTCCCTCTCCCCCCATAGCGCCCCATAGCACCCCATAGCACCCCATAGCACCCCATAGTGCCCCATAGTGCCCCATAGCCCCCCATAGCGCCCCCTCCAGACCCTGCGAACTAACCCCCCCTTCCTCCCTCTCCCCCCATAGCGCCCCATAGCACCCCATAGCACCCCATAGCACCCCATAGCACCCCATAGTGCCCCATAGTGCCCCATAGCCCCCCATAGCGCCCCCTCCAGACCCTGCGAACTAACCCCCCCTTCCCCCCTCTCCCCCCATAGCGCCATAGTGCCTTATAGCGCCCCATAGCGCCATAGCACCCCATAGCGCCCCATAGCACCCCATAGCACCCCATAGCGCCCCATAGCACCCCATAGCACCCCATAGCACCCCATAGCGCCCCATAGCACCCCATAGCACCCCATAGCGCCCCATAGCGCCCTCTCCAGACCCTGCGACCTAACCCCCCCCTTTCTCCCTGCCCCCCAGGAGCGGGGGCTGTGGCAGGCGCTGCTGGGGCTGCTGCAGGCTCGGGGGCAGCTCCCCATGGTGGCCTTCACGTTCTCGCGCGGGCGCTGCGACGCCCACGCCGCCGCCCTGGGCCCCACGGAGCTCCTGACCCCCGGCGAGCGCCAGCGGAGCCGCCTCTTCCTCCAGCGCTGCCTCGCCCGCCTCAAGGCCCCCGACCGACGCCTGCCCCAGGTGGGGAGCTGGGGGGGGTTCTATGGGGATCTATGGGGGCTCTGTGGGGTCTCTATGGGGTCTCTATGGGGATCTATGGGGATCTATGGGGCTCTGTGGGGTCTCTATGGGGCTCTATGGGGTGCTATGGGGTCTCTGTGGGGGCTCTGTGGGCTCTATGGGGATCTATGGGGTCTCTGTGGGGCTCTGTGGGGTCTCTATGGGGCTCTATGGGTCTCTATGGGGCTCTGTGGGGTCTCTATGGGGCTCTGTGGGGTCTCTATGGGGCTCTATGGGGTGCTATGGGGCTCTATGGGGTCTCTGTGGGGGCTCTGTGGGCTCTATGGGGATCTATGGGGTCTCTGTGGGGTCTCTATGGGGATCTATGGGGTCTCTATGGGGCTCTATGGGGTGCTATGGGGCTCTATATTGGGTCTCTATGGGGATCTATGGGGATATATGGGGTCTCTATGGGGCTCTATGGGGTGCTATGGGGATCTATGGGGTCTCTATGGGGCTCTATGGGGTGCTATGGGGCTCTATGGGGTCTCTGTGGGGGCTCTGTGGGCTCTATGGGGATCTATGGGGTCTCTGTGGGGCTCTGTGGGGTCTCTATGGGGCGCTATGGGGCTCTGTGGGGTCTCTATGGGGTCTCTATGGGGCGCTATGGGGCTCTGTGGGGCTCTGTGGGGTCTCTATGGGGATCTATGGGGATCTATGGGGTCTCTATGGGGCTCTATGGGGCTCTATGGGGTGCTGTGGGGCCCTATGGGGTCTCTGTGGGGGCTCTGTGGGCTCTATGGGGATCTGTGGGGTCTCTGTGGGGCTCTATGGGGTCTCTATGGGTCTCTATGGGGCGCTATGGGGCTCTATGGGGTCTCTATGGGGCACTAACGGGGGGGTCTGTAGGGCTCTATGGGGCGCTATGGGGTCTCTATGGGGTCTCTATGGGACACTATGGGGCTCTATGGGGTCTCTATGGGGATCTATGGGGTTACTATGGGGCCCTATGCGGCTCTATGGGCTCTCTATGGGGTCTCTATGGGGGCTCTATGGGGGCTCTATGGTCTCTATGGGGATCTATGGGGTCTCTATGGGGATCTATGGGGCTCTATGGGGCTCTATGGGCTCTCTGTGGGGCTCTGTTGGGTCTCTATGGGGGCTTTATGGGGCTCTATGGGGCCTCTATTGGGTCTCTATGGGACTCTGTGGTGCTCCATGGGCTCTATGGGGTCTCTGTTGGGTCTCTATGTGCTCTATGGGTCTCTATGGGGGTCTATGGGGCTCTATGGGGTCTCTATGGGGCTCTATGGGGCGCTATGGGGTCTCTGTGGGGTCTCTATGGGGCTCTATGGGCTCTCTATGGGGGCTCTATGGGAGCTCTATGGGGGCTCTATGGACTCTATGGGCTCTATGGGGTCTCTATGGGTCTCTATAGGGCTCTATGGGGTCTCTATGGGGCTCTATGGGGTCTCTATGGGGTCTCTGTGGGACTCTATGGGGCACTATGGGGTCTCCATGGAGTCTCTAGGGGGTCTCTAGGGGTCTCTATGGGGTCTTTATGGGGTCGCTATGGGTCTCTATGCCGCTCTATTGGATCTATGGGGTCTCTATGGGGCTCTATGGGGTCTCTGTAGGGGTCTATGAGTCTCTATGGGGTCTCTATGGGGTCTATGCAACTCTATGGGTCTCTATGGGGTCCATGCACCTCTATGGGTCCCTATGGTGTTTCTATGGGTCTCTATGGGTCTCTATGGGTCTCTATGGGGTCCCTATGGGTCTCTATGGGTCCCTATGGGTCTCTATGGGTCCCTATGGGTCTCTGTCCCCCCAGGTGGTGGCCATTGGGGAGCTGCTGCAGCGGGGCATTGGGGTGCACCACGGGGGGGTCCTGCCCCTGCTCAAGGAGGTCGTGGAGATGCTCTTCAGCCAAGGGCTGGTCAAGGTGCGTGTGGGGCAGCTGTGGGGCAGGCATGGCTCTCTATGGGGCTCTATGGGGCTCTATGGGCTCTATGGGGCTCTATGGGGCTCTATGGGGCTCTACGGGGCTCTATGGCTCTCTATGGGGCTCTATGGGGCTCTATGGCTCTCGATGGGGCTCTATGGGGCTCTATGGCTCTCTATGGGGCTCTATGGGTCTTTATGGTCTCTGTGGGGCTCTATGGGGCTCTACGGGGCTCTATGGGGCTCTATGATCTCTATGGGTCTCTATGCATCACTATGGGCTCTATGGCTCTCTGTGGGGCTCTATGGGTCTTTATGGTCTCTGTGGGGCTCTACGGGGCTCTATGGGTCTCTATGATCTCTATGGGTCTCTATGCATCACTATGGTCTCTATGGGTCTTTATGGGCTCTATGGTCTTTATGGTCTCTATGGGTCTCTATGGTCTCTGTGGGGCTCTATGGTCTCTATGGGTCTCTATAGGGCTCTATGGTCTCTATGGGGTTTCTATGGGTCTCTATGATGTCTATGGGGTTCTGTGGCTCTCTATGGGGCTCTATGGGGCTCTATGGGTACCCGTGATCTCTATGGCTCTCTATGGCCTCTATGGCTCTCTATGGGTCTCTGTGGCTCTCTATGGCTCTCTATGGGTTTCTAAGGGGTCTCTATGGGTCCTGCCCCACCCCAGGTGCTCTTTGCCACTGAGACCTTCGCTATGGGGCTGAACATGCCAGCCCGCACGGTCGTCTTCGACTCCATCCGCAAGCACGACGGGAACAACTTCCGGGACCTGCTGCCAGGTGGGGGGCAAGGGGGGCTCTATGGGGCCCTATGGGGCCTCTATGGGGCTCTATGGGGCCTCTATGGGGTCTCTATGGGGCCTCTATGGGGCTCTATGGGGCTCTATGGGGTCTCTGTGGGGCCTCTATGGGGCTCTATGGGTCTCTATGGGGTCTCTATGGGGCTCTATGGGGCTCTATGGGGCCTCTATGGGGCTCTATGGGGCTCTATGGGGCCTCTATGGGGCTCTATGGGCTCTCTGTGGGTCTCTATGGGTCTCTATGGGTCACTATGGGGTAGTTATGGGGCGCTCTGGGGCTCTGTGGTTCACTATGGGGTAGTTATGGGGCGCTATGGGTCACTACAGGCTAGTTATGGGGTGCTGTGGGGTTCTATGGTGTCACTATGGGGTAGATATGGGTCACTATGGGGCTCTATAAGGTAGTTATGGTCACTATGGGGTCCTGTGGGATCATTATGGGGTAGTTATGGGTTGCTGTGGGAATCTATGGGGTCTCTATGGGTCTTTATGGGGTCACTCTGGGTGTTTATGGGCTTCCTATGGGGTCTCTGTGAGTCTGTCTATGGGTCTCTGGGGTCTCTCTGGGGTCTCTCTGGGGTCTCTCTGGGTCTCTCTGGGTCTCTGTGGGGTCTCGATGGGTCTCTATGGGGCTGCCCCACAGGTGAGTACATTCAGATGTCCGGGCGCGCCGGGCGCCGGGGGCTCGATGCCATGGGCACCGTGATCATCCTGTGCCGGGGCAGCGTGCCCGACCTGCCCGACCTGCACCGCATGATGCTGGTGAGCCCCTTAGCGTGTCCTTAGCGTGTCCTTGGCATGTCCTTAGCATGTCCTTAGCGTGTCTTTAATGTGTCTGTAACATGTATTTAGTGTGTGCTTAGTGTGTCTTTAACATGTCCTTAGTGTGTCTTTAACATGTCTGTAACATGTCCTTAGCGTGTGCTTAGTGTGTCTTTAATGAGTCCTTAACGTGTCCTTAGCATGTTTTAGTGTGTCCTTAACGTGTCGTGACTGTGTCCTTGGCGTGTACTTAGCATGTCCTTACCGTGTCCCTAGCGAGCGCTTAGCGTGACCTTGGCATATCCTTAACCTGTCCTTAGCGTGTACTTAACATGTGCTTTGTCCTTCATGTGTCCATAGCATGTCCTGAACGTGTCCTTAGCATGTTCTTAGCGTGCCCTTAGTGTGTCCTTACCATGTCCCTAGCATGTCCTTAGCGTTTCCTTGGCGTGTCTTGAATGTGTCCTTAGCATGTCCTTAACGTGTCCTTAGTGTGTCCTTATTGTATCCTTAACATGTTCTTAGCGTGTCCTTGTCATGTCCTTAGTGCGTCCTTAGCGTGTCTTTGGTGTTTCTTTAGCGGGTCCTTAGTGTGTCTTTATTGTTTCCTTAACATGTCCTTAGAGGGTCCGTAACCTGTCCTTAGTGTGTGCTTGACATGTCCTTAGTGTGTCCTTAGTGTGTCCTTAACGTGTCCTTAGTGTGTCCTTAACGTGTCCTTAGTGTATCGTTAACGTGTCCTTAATGTGTCTTTAACGTGTCCTTAATGTGTCCTTAGTGTACAGTTAACATGTCCTTAGCGTGTCCTTAGCGTGTCCTCCGGCCCGGCAGGGCCGCCCCACACGCCTGCAGTCCCGCCTCACCTACCCGTTAACATGTCCTTAGCGTGTCCTTAGCGTGTTGCCCGCCCGGCAGGGCTGCCCCACACGCCTGCAGTCCCAGTTCCGCGTCCCCTACCCCTTGACATGTCCTTAGCGTGTCAGCATGTTCTTAGCATGTTCTTAGCGTGTCCTTAGCGTGTCCCCCTCCCGGCAGGGCCGCCCCACACGCCTGCAGTCCCAGTTCCGCCTCACCTACCCCATGATCCTGAACGTGCTGCGGGCGCAGGAGCTGCGTGTTCAGGACCTGCTGCGCCGGAGCTACGCTGAGTTCCCGCTGCGCCGCGAGCAGGAGGTGGGTGGGCCCCATGGAGACCCATGGAGACCCATAGAGACCCATAGAGACCCCACAGAGACCCATAGAGACCCACTGAACCCCATAGAGACCCATAGAGACCCACAGAGACCCATAGAGACCCATAGAGACCCATTGAGCCCCATTGACACCATTGAGACCCATTGACACCATTGAACCCCATTGAGACCCATTGAGACCCATTGACACCAATTGACACCATTGAGACCCATCGAGACCCATTGACACCATTGAACCCCATTGACACCCATTGACACCCATTGACACCCATTGACACCATTGAGACCCATTGAGACCCACTGAACCCCATTGAGACCCATTGACACCATTGAGACCCATTGACACCCATTGACACCATTGAGACCCATCGAGACCCATTGACACCACTGAACCCCATTGAGACCCATTGAGACCCATTGAGACCCATTGACACCCATTGACACCATTGAGACCCATCGAGACCCATTGACACCATTGAACCCCATTGACACCCATTGACACCCATTGACACCATTGAGACCCATCGAGACCCACTGAACCCCATTGAGACCCATTGAGCCCCATGGAGACCCATAGACCCCATTGAGACCCATTGACACCATTGAGACCGATTGAGCCCCATTGAGCCCCATTGAGACCCATTGACACCCATTGACACCCATTGACATCCTTGAGACCCACTGAACCCCACTGAGACCCATTGAGACCCATTGACACCATTGAGACCCATTGAGACCCATTGACATCCTTGAGACCCATTGAACCCCATTGAGACCCATAGAGACCCATAGAGCCCCATTGACCCCATTGAGCCCCATTGAGCTCTATAGACCACATTGAGCCCCACTGAACCCCATTGAGACCCATTGAGCCCTATAGACCACATTGAGCCCCACTGAACCCCATTGAGACCCATTGAGCCCTATAGACCACATTGAGCCCCACTGAACCCCATTGAGACCCATTGAGCCCTATAGACCACATTGAGCCCCACTGAACCCCATTGAGCCCCATTGAGCCCTATAGACCACACTGAGCCCCACTGAACCCCATTGAGACCCATTGAGCCCTATAGACCACATTGAGCCCCACTGAACCCCACTGAACCCCATTGAGCCCTATAGACCACATTGAGCCCCACTGAACCCCATTGAGACCCATTGAGCCCTATAGACCACATTGAGCCCCACTGAACCCCATTGAGACCCATTGAGCCCTATAGACCACATTGAGCCCCACTGAACCCCATTGAGACCCATTGAGCCCTATAGACCACATTGAGCCCCACTGAACCCCATTGAGACCCATTGAGCCCTATAGACCACACTGAGCCCCACTGAACCCCATTGAGACCCATTGAGCCCTATAGACCACATTGAGCCCCACTGAACCCCACTGAACCCCATTGAGCCCCATTGACACCCATTGCCCCCCATTGCCCCATTGCCCCATTGAACCCCATTGCCCCCCATTGCCCCCCCCAAGTGACCCCACGTGACCTCAGGCTCAGGCTCGCCGCGTGACTGAGCTGCAGGGGGAGCTCTCTGCGCAGCCGGAGCCCCGCCCCGGAAGTGACGTCGAACGCTACCACGACGCCGTGGGGGCGTTGCGGAGGGACCGGAAGGAGCTCATGGTGAGGGCGGGACCGGAAGTGGGGTGGGCGAGAGGGCCGGGGAGGACTTTATGGAGCTCTATGGGGCTCTATGGGGTATTTATGGAGCTCTATGGGGGCTCTATGGGGCGCTCTGGGGCTCTGTGGGGCTCTATGGAGCTCTATGGGGTGCTATGGGGCTCTATGGGGGTTCTATGGGGCGCTGTGGGGCTCTGTGGGGTTCTTTGGGGCTCTGTGGGGCGCTGTGGGGTTCTGTGGGGCTCTATGAGTTCTATGGGGTGCTATGGGGCTCTATGGGGTTCTGTGGGGCTCTATGGGGCTCTATGGGGCGCTATGGGGCTCTAGGGGTCTCTAGGGGCCTCTGTGGGGCCCTATGGGGCCCAATGGGGTTCCATGGGGCTCTATGGGGCTCTGTGGGGGTTCAATGGGGGCTGTATGGGATCTCTATGGGGCTCTATGGGGCTCTGTGGGGTTCCATGGTGTCTCTATGGGGCTCTATGGGGTTCTATGGGGTCTCTATGGGGTTCTGTGGTGTCTCTATGGGGCTGTATGGGGTTTCTATGGGTTCTATGGGTCTCTATGGGGGTTCTATGGGGCTCTATGGGTTCTATGGGTCTCTATGGGGCTCTGGTGTGACCGGAGCGGGGTCCCCGCAGCGGCGCTTGGCGGACTCGGTGGCCGGGCTGCGGGTGCTGAGCCCCGGGCGGGTGCTGGTGGTGAGCACCCGGAGGCACCGCAACGCGATGGGGCTCATCCTGCAGGTACCGGGCCACGAAACACCCCAAAAACACACCAAAAACACACCAAAATCACCCCAAAACACCCCAAAATCACCCAAAACACCCAAAAAACACACCAAAATCACCCAAAACACCCAAAAAACACACCAAAATCACCCAAAACACCTCAAAAACAGCCCAAAATCACCCAAAACACCCCCAAAACACACCAAAATCACCCAAAACACCTCAAAAACAGCCCAAAATCACCCTGAAACACCCCAAAATCACCCAAAACACCTCAAAAACACACCAAAATCACCCAAAACACCCCAAACACACACCAAAATCACCCAAAACACCCCAAAACCACACCAAAATCACCCAAAACACCCCAAAAACACACCAAAATCACCCAAAACACCCCAAAAACACCCCAAAATCACCCAAAACACCCCCAAAACACACCAAAATCACCCAAAACACCTCAAAAACAGCCCAAAATCACCCTGAAACACCCCAAAATCACCCAAAACACCCCAAAAACACACCAAAATCACCCAAAACACCCCAAAAACACACCAAAATCACCCAAAACACCCCAAAACCACACCAAAATCACCCAAAACACCCCAAAAACACACCAAAATCACCCAAAACACCCCAAAAACACCCCAAAATCACCCAAAACACCCCCAAAACACACCAAAATCACCCAAAACACCTCAAAAACAGCCCAAAATCACCCCAAAACACCCCAAAATCACCCAAAACACCCCAAAAACACCCCAAAATCACCCAAAACACCTCAAAAACAGCCCAAAATCACCCCAAAACACCCCAAAATCACCCAAAACACCCCAAAAACACACCAAAATCACCCAAAACACCCCCAAAACAGCCCCAAATCACCCCGAAACACCCCAAAACCACCCAAAAATCCCCCAAAACACCCCAAAATCTCCCAAAACACACACAAAAAAACAGAAACGCCCCAAAATCACCCAACCCCCCATTACCCCATTGACCCCATCCCCCCATTGCCCCCCATTGCCCCGTTGCCCCCCATTGCCCCATTACCCCTTGAACCCCATTCCCCCCCTTGCCCCCCTTGCCCCCATTCCACCATTCCCCCCATTCCCCCCCATTCCTCCATTCCCCCCATTGCCCCATTTCCCCATTGCCCCCATTCCCTCCTTACCCCCCATTGCCCCCCATTCCCCCCCCATTCCCCCATTGCCCCCCATTTCCCCATTGCCCCCATTACCCCCCTTACCACCCATTTCCCCCATTACCCCATTGACCCCCATTCCCCCATTGCCCCCCATTCCCCCCATTCCCCCATTGCCCCCCATTGCCCCCCATTACCCCATTGCCCCCCATTCCCCCCATTCCCCCATTGCCCCCCATTGCCCCCCATTACCCCATTGCCCCCCATTCCCCCCATTCCCCCATTGCCCCCCATTCCCCCCATTGTCCCATTACCCCATTGCCCCCCATTCCCCCCATTGCCCCATTCCCCCTTTGCCCCCCATTGCCCCCCATTCCCCCCCTTACCCCCATTGCCCCCCATTTCCCCCATTGCCCCCCATTCCCCCCCTTACCCCATTGCCCCCCATTACCCCATTCCCCCCCTTACCCCATTGCCCCCCATTGCCCCCCAGGTCACCCAGAGCCCCTCAGGCCGTGTTTTCACCACCTTGGTGCTCACGGAGAAGCCCCCGAGGGGGGGGGGGAGCCCCCCCTGCCCCCTGATGCCCCCCTCCCCGAGGAGCTGCTGCTCACCCGCCTCTTCGTGCCCGATGGTACGGCCCGGGGGGGCCCATTGTGCCCTATGGGGGGTCCATTGTGCCCTATGGGGGGGTCCCATTGTGCCCTATGGGGGGTCCATTGTGCCCTATGGGGGGGTCCATTGTGCCCTATGGGGGGGTTGGGGGGGTCCATTGTGCCCTATGGGGGGGTTGGGGGGTCCCATTGTGCCCTATGGGGGGGTTGGGGTGTCCCATTGTGCCCTATGGGGGGGTCCATTGTGTCCTATGGGGTGGTTGGGGGGTCCATTGTGTCCTATGGGGGGGTCCATTGTGCCCTATGGGGCGGTTGGGGGGGTCCATTGTGCCCTATGGGGGGGTTGGGGGGGTCCATTGTGCCCTATGGGGGGGTTGGGGGATCCCATTGTGCCCTATGGGGGGTTGGGGTGTCCCATTGTGCCCTATGGGGGGGTCCATTGTGTCCTATGGGGTGGTTGGGGGGTCCATTGTGTCCTATGGGGGGGTCCATTGTGCCCTATGGGGCGGTTGGGGGGGTCCATTGTGCCCTATGGGGGGGTTGGGGGGGTCCATTGTGTCCTATGGGGGGGTCCATTGTGTCCTATGGGGCGGTTGGGGGGGCCCATTGTGTCCTATGGGGGGGTTGGGGGGGTCCATTGTGTCCTATGGGGGGGTTGGGGGCCCTATAGGGGGTTGGGGGAGTCCATTGTGTTCTATGGGGGGGGTGCTCTATGGGGGGGTTTAGATCCCCCTTGACCCCACGGCTCCATTATTGGGGGTCCCATTGAGCCCTATGGAGGGCTCCTATGGGGGGAACTTAGGGGTCGCATTGAGCCCCACGAGGGGCCCTATGGGGGGACTTGAAGGGGGGGCTTATGGGTCCCATTGAGCCCTATGGCGGGGTTTGGGCTGTACCATGTGTCCTAGAAGCGGGGGGTTTAGATCCCCTTTGGGCTCCATTGGCCCTTATGGGGGGGGGGGTTTTGGGGTCCCCCAATCTCTTCCCCCCCCCCCCCCAGGTCCCTGTGGCCACGCTTTGGAGCAGCTCCAGGCCGAGGATTTTGGGGGGGTCACGGCCAAGACCCTGAAGGTGAACCCCGAAACCCTGCTGCAGGAGCTGCGGCCCCGCAACCAGCACAGGGACAGGTGGGGCTATGGGGGGAGAACCCCGTTAGTGGGGTCTATGGGGGGGGGAACCCCATTAGTGGGGTCTATGGGGTGGGGAGCCCCGTTAGTGGGGTCTATGGAGGGGGGGAACCCCATTATTGGAGTCTATTGGGGGGTCCATTGGGGGGAAACCCCATTATTGGGGTCTATAGGGGGTTCCTTTGGGGTCTATGGGGTGGTAACCCCATTATTAGGGTCTATGGGGTGAAGGGATGGAGGGGGGGAACCCCATTATTGGGGTCTATGGGGTGAAGGGATGGAGGGGGGAACCCCATTATTGGGGTCTATGGGGTGGGGAGCCCCGTTAGTGGGGTCTATGGAGGGGGGAACCCCATTATTGGGGTCTATGGGGTGAAGGGATGGAGGGGGGAACCCCATTATTGGGGTCTATGGGGTGAAGGGATGGAGGGGGGAACCCCATTATTGGGGTCTATGGGGTGGGGAGCCCCGTTAGTGGGGTCTATGGAGGGGGGAACCCCATTATTGGGGTCTATGGGGTGAAGGGATGGAGGGGGGAACCCCATTATTGGGGTCTATGGGGTGGGGAGCCCCGTTAGTGGGGACTATGGAGGGGGGGAACCCCCATTATTGGAGTCTATTGGGGGGTCCATTGGGGGGGGAAAACCCCATTATTGGGGTCTGTAGGA